>NW_013665980.1:450465-484600 GCF_000517525.1 Limulus polyphemus | reverse complement strand
TGTTGGATTCAAGACACGGTTTTTAGTTTCATAATTTTGAAGTAATTCCTTCCATATCCCTAGAAAATGAAATTTATAGCAGTATATATATTAGTCTGTTAAAATAAGTAAAAATGTTAAAGTTTAAGTTAAATATATAATTGCACTGCTAATTTAGGAACTCCAAAAGAATGGAGTGATTTAATGACATGATCGTTCATTTTTGTATCGTTATAGAAAGCAGTGTGAGTTCTCCAACATAAACGCATGCTAGGAATATCTAATTGAAGATACTCAATCAATTTCCACGTTATCTTGACTAGGCTCTCTTCAATAGGTATTTTTATTGATGGCAAAGCTATTAGGGCTATATGGCACTGTTCATAATTTTGAACTTCTTACCAGAAGAAAAGCAACCAGTTTGTAGCACCCTAACATTGTACGGGGAACATTTAGTGATATTATGAGGATTCGAACTCGGTTCGCTAATTCTAAAATCCAGAGCTATAACAAAAGACCAACCCGCGCCCTACTTCGTAAGGAAAACACTAGTTACCAGAATTATGGTGGCGTTCATCTATCCATAGCATTGATTTTCAACAGGTGGCGAATTTACAACTGAATATACATGAAAACGTTGGAGCTGGTACACAGAATTATTGGAAAAAAATCAAATATTATTTTAAAATATTCTTTCTATTTGATTTTTAATATATCCCTTATGAAAACTATAAAAAAGGAATACCACTATTCCAAGGTATGTAATTATCTGGTATGACATTAAATGGCTTGCAACTATTATTAAATTCATCCGAGGAGTTTAGTAATCTAAGTATTTTGCATACACGTGAATAGGATGTTTTAGTTTAGCCAACAGACTAAAAATGATGATATATGCTACTATAAGTGCCCCCAGTAGCACAGCGGTATGTAGGCGGACTTACAACGCTAGAAACCGGGTTTCGATACCCGTGGTGGGCAGAGCACAGATAGCCCATTGTGTAGCTTTGTGCTTAACTTCAAAACAAACAAACTTACCATAAACGTTGGCTAACAGTTGAAAACAGGTAAGGGTAGATAACACATCTCTGTTTTAAATAATGAAACTGTACTCGTAGAACCTTCCCACCATCATGAAAGTAAAGCTATTATAAGTATTACATAGAGTGCTAATAGATTGCACTCAGTAGTAGCCAAAGTGAAATGATATCTTCATTTATAAGTTTTCTGGAAGTTTTATTGACTTTTGTTCAACATCGTGTTTGACCTTATGAGCTATACTTAATTAATTCTGAACCAACGCTTAAATGTCAAAAGGCTTATTTTCAATTTTAAATGTATTTCAACGAACGTCACAACAATTATTCTGCGCGTATAGCCCATAAAATAAATTAGCGTACTTTACACGCAAGAGTGAAAAGTTAATGATACATGTAAACAATAATGCTATTTACACTATTTCTAATATTGCATAATTCTAAAATAAAAAAGTGGTCAAAAAATACCAAGATTATTTCAGAAGAAACCATAGAATTATTGACTATTTTTTCAGTTCAGACTCTTGGATGTATAGATTAAGAAATAGTTAACAATCTACTAAATGCATAGCTATGGAATATATGACGAAGTTCTCAGGAAAACAGAATAAGAGCATAGAGGAAGAAAAAAACTTTAATGTGTTACAAAATGAATTTTTTTTTAAAGAAATGAATATTAAATTTATTTCTTTTTGAATGAAAACAAAAATACCTGAAATTTCTGTTTCTTGATGACGTCTGATAATATATAACTGGCACAATGAAAGGAAATCCATTAAGTGGGTTGATTCACACACTGACAACGGAAGTTTCTGTACAATAGAGGAGATGGATCGTTTGCATTATAATAGCTTGGGTGTGAAACTAGCGAAAGTATCCTTCTCCATATTTCAACTTTGGGAATTGAATTACTGCTTTTTTGCGTTATTTAGAATCGCACAGTCTATCCAGCAATGCGGAATTCAGCTTTGCTTGCTCAACTGTGAATGAATTCTTGGAGTGGTCATAATGGAATTGCTTGGAAAATATTTTCTGCGACAGTAATTTTTAGAATTTACATTATGAGATGTGTTATAGTGTCATCATATTAGCAGCAATAAACTGTGTCACCATGTATTTCATTAAGTATTACTTCCTTTGGTGATACATAAATAAGATAGAACTGTACTCTCTTTTGTTGAACAGTAGAAGCGTGTCATCTGTATCTTTTTGTTTATACTGTTAGAATTCAATAGATACAGTATTAATAACGTTTCAGAATTATTTTCTCTTAAGCTCGTTTATACTGCGATCACCCCTCTTCAAATGCTTCCGACCAACAGGCAATTTTTTTTTCCCGTAGAAATGAAATATGTATAAACTAATGTTAAATAACATAGATTCTTAAAGAAATATTCAATTAACAATTTTAAGCACTTTCACTCTTACAAGTTACCAGTATATTACATAAATGTTTTTCAGCGATAATATTGGAAGCAAGTTAATAGCTCCCCAGTGGCTCAGTGGCATATAAATAAGGCTAAAGCTCACTTTTCGAAACCCATGGTGGGAACAACACAATTAGCTCGTTATGCAGCTTTATGCTTAACTATAAACAAACAAAAGCTAGTTAATATGAAATAAATACTTACTTTTCTGGCCATACGGAAATTATGCCTCAATTGTTCAATATATTTTTTAAAATGTTTATCATAAAAAATTTACGAAAGCCAATTATTTGGTTTTGAGGGGTAAAGATATTTTCATACGTTGTCATAAAAGTAACAAATTTTATTTCATTTGAGCAAATAGTATTCGGTAATAATTTTTCATTATTAAACTCAGATATATACTACTGGAAAACTTTCTCCTAAAATGCCCCTGAAAGACCAGATATCTCATCGTGTAGCCTCACGCTTCACAATGAACAAACATACAGAACCCTCTTAAACTACTATACAAGGCAAAAATAGTTGAGGTCATATCTGTTTAAGCAGATATAATACTGATTTCAATATCATCAGTTGAATTAAAACTTTAACGACAGTATTTATAAGTAAGACTTTTAGAAAGGTAAAATTATCTGAGTTTCCATTTAACATGTGGGTCGGGAGTGTCCTCATGGCTATCATTCTCGAACAACGACTCCGATGATTCCTTAATTCGCGACTAGTAACCACATAAACCTGCTCGTTGAGGCTTTGGATATCTATAAGACTGACATCCAAAAACTCCCTATTCAATCAGATAACAATAGCCCAACAGTTGGAGGTGGATTTTATAGATTAGCTTCTTTTTCTGTATTCTAAATTCTGTATTCATTTCAAAATTAATGATGGCTATGCGCAGGTAGACATTTGGTAGATTCGCACGAAATTTTGAAACAAGCAAAGAAACAAATCGTTTCACATAAGTAACCATGTCTATATGTTTACGTATTTACATACAGTAGGCAATCAATTAATCGTGATTGGTTTCCTCCACAGTTCTAAAGATCGACGACTATGATTCTATATTTCTCCGTCAACTTCCATAATCCAAGATTCTCATCTCCAACCTATTTTCTTGTGTCATCGAGCTAAAGGAGTCTGCGACTACGTCTTGCTCTTCTTTCGATTTTACCCATCAAAATCTCTGCCAAATCTCCTTTCAAGGATATATGTACGTTTTTTTAGCCTTTGTTTCTTACACGTGTCATCATATTTTAAATTTAGCTGGCATTTTGATAGCAACGTTCATGTAAAGCCATTTCCGAGAAAGAGTTGTCGCAACATTAATACTTCGTTTGACAGTATAAAACAACTATTAAAAACATAAAATAGTACTTGCTATTTAACTTTCTCAGGAAATTATTTGTCAGAGATGCCGGAAAGTCGTTTTTTTAATATAGTGTAGGTCAGGAAAATACGAAGATAATGTCCGTATAAGTTATTAGGTTTTTAGAACACTTTCGTAATTCATTTGGAGATATTGTTCTTGTTCTTCAATGCCCCCCAGTGGCACAGCGGTATGTTTGTGGACGCTAGAAACCGGGTTTCGATACCCGTGGTGAGCAGAGCACAGATAGCCCATTGTGTAGCTTTATGCTTAACTTCTAACAACTCATACCTTATTCTTTAAATTCAACATTATCATTAACTCAGCAAATAAGCAAGACCACATGCTTTGCACGAATAAAACTTCATTTTGTGACCATATGTACACGAATCAAAACTGCTTTTTTTGTAACCATTTGTTAGCGCTATATATTAAGTATCTCAGCTAAGTTATAATGATTTAACGTTTACTTCTCAGAATTCTAGAAACTGGAAATTGAAATTTAAACTTGAACTCCATCTTATGCGCACGTGGGTTAAACGGTAAGGTCAGGAATCTCAAATCTCTAGGATTCAGACATATATGCTTCTAATTTTCAAATACTCAAAAGAGAGAAGGCAAGCAGTTAACAGTACCCGCCGCTGCAAGATCTTTTTCAGCTATTAGAACTGAATAATAGGATCGACTACCACTTTTATAATGCGTTAAAAATTGAGACCGACACATCAATCACTAGGCCACGCCCGGTCTTCTAGATGCTAGATCAATCAAATAATTTTCATTTTGAAAATGACTTTCGCAGTACATGCACAAGGCAAAGATTAGGTTATTAAGCAATATTTAATCTTGAAGAAGACATAACGAAATCCCGGTAAATCTAATCAGTAAGTAAGTAATTCTAGAAGAGTAATTGAGTTTAAGGAGGAATTATTACGTGAATGTAACCCATAACTAGATATGTGAGTGTAACCCATAACTAGATATGTGAATGTAACCCATAACTTGGCAAAGAAAGTTGATTAATACTAGTTTCTTCGTGGAATGTCATCTTTATAGTTTTTTTCCTTATTTATAAATGCCTCTCCCAGTCCTTCAGTAAGATAACGATGAACAAGGATAGAATAGCAGACATTTAATTTAATTGAGTCGATGAACTGAAATAAAATCTTGAGAGTACCATTGCTTCCGGACTCGTCAGGAAATTGAAAGATTGAAATCGAACACATCTCTCTCTTCTATTGGCAAGTTATTGGGGGAGTAAAACTTGCACACGTCTGGAATTAGCGACCGCTGCACTTTTGATGGTTTTTAGACCTAGATAATCACCCTTACAAACCTCAGGGGATAATACAAATCAAAGCCAAAGGAAACCACAAATCTTTTCTATGAAGAGATGACTTAACTATCTATCCATATATTCCAGTAGCCAATAGACAGAATACGTGTAGAAACAACAACAACAAACCGGAATAATCCCTCGGCAGATCAGCGTGTAAGTCGAAGGGTTTATAACGCTAAAAACCAAGTTTCAAATCCTGCGATGGTCAAACCACACCTAGTCCATTGTAAAGAATACATATACGTCACACAAATATGGAATATATTAAGTATACATTATCTTGATGCATATAACCCATAATTATATCAAAATTCATGGCTTTTATGAAGCGGGAAACAAATGTGATGAAACATTGTTAACAACACGATTCCGCCAAAAAGCCAAAGCATATTTACCTTACCACTAACATTTGTTTGTCATCGTAACGTGCAATGTCTCACCAAATATTGAAGTAAGACAAATAATAAGTATACAAGTCACCTATAAAAGAACGTCTGTCTTGTTTGTTTATGATAGATATTTACTTTCACTGTGATGGATATTCTCTGCTTCTAGTGTCTTACATGATCCAAAGAGGAGATTCAGAAGTCGATATATTGTCTTTGATCCTTCTTGGAATTATTTTTTAGACTCTTTCAAATATATGATTAGATGTTTCTCGGTGTCCATAAGTATAAGTGCAACTATTCTTTGTAATTCATAAGCAGTTTGTAAATGTAGCATGAAAAGTCTGCTCAGCTCATTTTTTTAGTTTAGACACGTGAACATTTATTGTTTCACGAAACGTTTTTTTTTTTGCACAGATATACGCTTGCGGGTGCATATATTGGTTTAACACTAGAAAGTTTACGCAGGTAAACATTGCTTGTTTTACTAAATGTTTCTGTTTTTTTTTCACAGATATACGCTTGTGGGTGTATATATTGGTTTAACACTAGAAAGTTTACGCAGGTAAACATTGCTTGTTTTACTAAATGTTTCTGTTTTTTTTTTTCACAGATATACGCTTGTGGGTGTATATATTGTTTTAACACTAGAAAGTTTACTCAGGTAAACATTGCTTATTTTACTAAATGTTTCTGTTTTTATCCCGGATAAACGTGTGCAGGCGGTTATATTAGATTAAAACATGGCTAATTTGACGTCAACCCTAACTACACATTAGTCTGGTCATTCCACAGTGATGAAATATGCGCCTTTTCGGGGTTATGATGTAGGTATGCATAACTGAATATTTTGTATATATTCTGACAGGATGGCTTGAAACATTGGCGAATATTGCGAAGATGTAATTTGTCTATTTCACATTTTCTGGAGAAAATACAGTGATCCAGATAGCGCATGCGCTGTGCCAGAGACGATGCTGTTTTTTAATGTGTGTTTGTGGATAGTCGTGCTCTCTTAGTTTTATAAATATTGATAAATACCTTCCTTTCCATCATCTGGTGATAGATCTCTCAATTTAGAGAGCAGCGCTGCTTATAAGTATAGTGCACGCGTCTGTCTTTGTTTGTATTTTAATAAAAATAACAGTTCACTTTGTTTTTATATTGTGTTTAATATCTTTCTGCAATTCAGAGTTAGAAATTCAGGTTTAGTTTGAATAATATTTTGTGTATTTTCTCCTACAATGGCGATACTATCCTTATCTGTACTGTAAATCAGTACACACACATATAGCTCGTTCTCGATAAAATAGAATATAATTCTGCCATACGTTTCCTTCTCTGATGTATCCATAATCGTTAACTGTGTTAGGTATTTAAAAGAAGAGGAAATTATTTCTATAGATCGATAAGTCAGTTTATATTGTAATATTTTAAAATATATTAATATATATGCAGTTTATTAGAGATCTTCCAAGTTTGTTAAAAATTCCAACTGCAGATTTTTGTTAAAGTTAGTGTTAAAACTAAATTTATAATATCAGCCATTCACGTTGATTTAATTATTATTCTGATACAATAGAACCGTATAAGTCACACACAAACATTTATATACATTGGTGTAAAAATTTATTTCATTGCCTAATT
This sequence comes from Limulus polyphemus, assembly GCF_000517525.1. NCBI lineage: Eukaryota > Metazoa > Arthropoda > Merostomata > Xiphosura > Limulidae > Limulus > Limulus polyphemus. Next base: position 477,416 of record NW_013665980.1, on the reverse strand, counting down.
TTTTCACACTTTTCTTGGTTCCTGTAATATTTTAACGAGATTGTGCATTGTGAAAATGTCAGAACAAGTGTAAAATGGCTATAGACATTATGTGGTGTAAGCTGATTCATATTTAAATCATTCAAACATATATATTAACAAACCAACCGTTACAAACGTATTACAGAGATTAACAACAAATGTTTGACAAATACGAAAATGTTCTCTGAGTAAAAATAAAAAACAAACCTAGATTTAAAGATAACGCCATGAATGTAATTGATAAAAAAGTGGTCACAGGGTCTGTTTTTTCTTTCAATTCTTAGTTGTGCCCCCTCTGGCCTTGATAATTGCTTGACATCGCCATGGCATAAAATGCACGAGGGACTGAATGTAGGCAAACACAGTTCTAAGGTACCATCGGGTTTCTTCTCTTGCACTTTTTTATCCATTGCCTTCCAGCATTTTTCAATAGGTTTGAGATCTGGGCTGTTGCCTGGCCAACTTAGTGTCTTGATCCTTTCCTCTTCGAAGACAGGTCTTCACCTGATGCCTTTTCGATACACGTAGATTGAAATTTCCTCCTTATTTCACGTCTACTGTATAGAGTCCATGAAAATCACGACCTTTTTAGCTGGCATGGAGCAGAGTCTTCCTAGAATGCGCACTGGTCAGTTCCACCGAAGTAATTCCGAATTGTTGGATTTAACCAGGACTCGAGGATCTCGATATACTTGTCAGCATTGACGGTGCCTTTCATAAAATGCAGACATTCCACAACCTGATCAGAGATACATTCCCATATCATCTGATTCTGCGGATGCTTCTCAGTTGCATACAAGCACGCCATATGAAACTTTTCTCCACATCAACGTCGTACAAAATGCTTCCCATCAGACCTGTGCAGGTTTAACTTGGACTCCTCTGAGAAGGTCACTTTGCTCCACATTGATTTAGTCCAATCAACATGCTCTTTGACCCAGTTGAGCTTCATCTTCTTGATTAGTTTTTTGGTTGTTTTGATGGAGACGAGCTGAACAAAGGCGCGATCGGGCGATGAATGCGGTGTCAGTGAGTTCCGAAGTTCCTGTCATGCTCTTTTGAGACCTGTGAACGACAGTCGACGATTCTGCAGTATCACGCGTTTCAGGTCACGATCGTTAGCTGCTGTGGATGTTTTCTTCTTACCCCTTCCTTTCCGCAGCTCCACACAGCCAGTTTCTCTATATCTCTGCACCCAGCGGCCCATAGTGGACGGGTTAAATTTAATTTTTCTAGCAGGCTACCTTGTCGAAAGTTCCTCTTTGCTAAAAACAAAACGATTACTGGTTTTATCCGTGGAGTTAACTCGCAACCACTGGCCATAATAGCATCACATGGACGTTGTAGCCAATAGGCTTCTAAATTGACTGCCACTAAGAACCCCAGTCCCACCAAACATGCTCGTCCTTTCATAGAGGGAAGGCTGTCAAGTGGGTTGCATCCTTGACGTAAGAAACAGCTTTAGAAACGATGGCAGAGCAAGATCTGCCATCGGCTCGACGGTCCGCAAGGACTATGGGGAAAAAAAAAGAACCCCTATTTATAGCCAAAAAATAACGGCTGATGCAATAACCAGACAGACTAGAAAGCTCCTGATGTAATAGGTAGACAGTATTGCATCGTCCATGAAACGCATTTGCACCTACATGCATTATGGCCTGATAACAGACGATGATTCTGAAGAAAAGTGTGAACAAATAAATTGGGTGATGCAATAAATTTTTCCACCACCGTATTTTGAGAAATTTATTTTAAAGGTAATATGTTCAAAATTGTAAATATATCTTCTAGGGTATAATACAGCACAGTGCACGTACTTTTATTTAAGTTGAACTTTAATTTGTATTATCTAAGCTATGTTGGTTCTCATAGTAAAACAAATTTAATCTATCAAATTTTGCCCAATGTTTTATACGTAAATACTGTTTAAAAAGTTTGACAACAAAACACTAAAAGACTTATTGAAGTCAAGTTTGTTTGTAGTTAAGCGCAAATCTACACAATGGGCTATCTGTGCTCCACCCACCACGGGTATCGAAACCTGGTTTCTAGCGCTGTAAATCCGCAGACATACTGCTGTGCCACTTAAAACCAACTTTTGCCATATATCCAGATTAATCGAAATTTCAAACATACTTGTAGATTCAATTGAGCACATGTCATAGACTTTACTTATTTTTAACCACTAGTAGCTAGCGATAAAGTTAGGAAGAGCAGATGCAAACTTATCATTATTTTGCGAATTTGTACACATCAATGAGTACATGCAGAATATAACCCAAACGAAACAACATTTCTATATTAAGCATAAAAAATTCGATTGAAAGAAAGCATGATCAACTTTTTAAATATATATTCAAGCATTGCGTACTCACGGCAGTTGATATAGAATTCTAAAATAGATAAAAAATATCAATAAATAAAATGGGTAAGATCGAAAATTTAAATGAATAGAGTTATTTTTGTATGGAAAACACAAATATATCCAGGATATAGAAATACATATTAATTACTAAAATCTGTAAAAAAAAGATTGAAAATGATTATTACTCTGTAATTAAATTCCAAAATTAGATCCGTGATCACACTATTTTCTCTTCCTATTTCAATAAATATATGCATATAATTAATACACAAATAAATGTTTTTAAAAACTAGCTTGAAATATTAGGTTGTATTGCCATTAAACGTTTTTAGTAACATTTTCAACATTTAACTTTTAGGAATAAAAGGCTTAAGTCAATATTCATGAACGTATGATAATATTTAATTGTATGTTTTTTGTTTGTTTTAGATGAAAGCCAGATTAGGCTATTTGTTGTGTTCATCGTGGGGAATCAAACTCCGGATTTTAGCGTTGTAAGTGCGTAAACTTACCGCTGTCCCGAGGGACATAATTGTACGATGTGTTAAACATCTATAAAACAGATGCTATATACTTCCAGATACGACAAAACTAGATGTAAAAGACAAAAGAAAATGTCGTTAACAGTGAGAGTACACAACCGATGAAACACTGCATTATAATCTTTATTAAGAATGAAAGTATTTAATTAGCTATACTCATTACCAGTTTGAGTTTTAGTTTCGATCGGAAGTTAATTTTAATTACATTTGAAGCACACTTTAACACTGGGAATATAGCTGTAACAAAGGACTGAGCAGAAGCGAAGTTTTTTCTTTGAAGATAACAAATGATTAAGTTTCATTATTCAATCAGTAATACATTTCAAATTTTTGTAAGTAGCAACGTTCACAAATATATCGAACTTAAACGTGTGCGTAATTAGAATGTAGCTCCAGAAAAACTCTATTGTACTCGCCCTAATCTAGCCTTTCCTGTCGCCTTAGGGTTTGATCAATATCAACTTAATGATCAGAATTCAGTGGCAATATACTGGTGTATGAAGAAAAACTGTACAGGTTAGTACACATTACATCAGGAGGGTTCAGTATGATTCTATTTTTACTTCTCTGCTGTAATTATGGTACGATAGATTATGTGGTACGGACGATTAGCACTTTGATACAGAAGAAAATCAGGCATATGGAAATATTAATACCATTTCAGCTATCAGCATGTGAAAATATTAATATCATTTCAGCAATCAGGCATATGGAAATATTAATATCATTTTAGCAATCAGCATATGGAAATATTAATATCATTTCAGCAATCAGGCATATGGAAATATTAATATCATTTTAGCAATCAGCATATGGAAATATTAATACCATTTCAACAATCAGGCATATGGAAATATTAATACCATATCAGTAATCAGGCATATGGAAATATTAATACCATTTCAGCAATCAGCATATGGAAATATTAATATCATTTCAGCAATCAGGCATATGAAAATATTAATACCACATCAGTAACCAGGCATATGGAAATATTAATACCATTTCAGCAATCAGGCATATCAGTGAGGCCTGAACACTTAGCTGATAAACAATACATACATAAATAGTACATAAGTCTCCGCAATTTTCACATTATCATAGTTTACTACAACGTCAGAGAGGTCAAGAGAACCAAATGCTGTAATGAGAAGCTTTTTAAACTTTATGACATCATACTATTTCAGGAGATTAAACTCTGAGATTCTGAGGAGTTCACTTTCTCTGGCTGGAATAACCATGCCAACGGCATTCAAGACTTTATGACATCATACTATTTCAGGAGATTAAACTCTGAGATCCTGAGGAGTTCACTTTCTCTGGCTGGAATAACCATGCCAACAGCATTCACTATGAACATTATTACAACTTTCAGTGACCAATCACCATTGAAAGCTAAAATGCATCCAGATAGCTCACACCTAAATCACCAGTGTGGATTTAATGGTGAAGATTTTAGGTTCATGCCTGACCTGTCTGAATACATTCCCAGGCATCTAGCGATATGACATCCATGCCACCTCTTGTATTTATAATATTATTTTGTTCCAAAAAATGTGTTTATTTTCGTAAATTTAGCAAACATACTCAGTACTGTGTATTTTAAACCACCAAGATTTTTGAATTTTACGCAAAGCTACACGAGGGCTATCTGCGTTAGCCGTCCTTAATTTAGCAGTGTAAGACTAGAGGGAAGGCATCTAGTCATCACCACCCACCGCCAACTCTTGGGCTACTCTTTTACCAACGAATAGTGGGATTGACCGTCACATTATAACGGTTGAAAGGGCGAGTATGTTGGGTGTGATGAAGATTCGAACCCGCGACCCTCAGATTGCGAGTCGAGCGCCCTAACCACCTGACAATGCCGGGCCTTTTCCATTCAAATGTAATACTTGAAACTGATTCTATGTTATTATGATAATCTTAAAAATAAAAATACAATTTAGACATTTTTATTTCGTTTCATTTAGATAAATGCTGTTTTTTATTCTTAAATTTGATTTCTAATATACTGTGTTCGGTACTACCATAGTGTCTAATTTTATCTATGTCAATATTTGTAAAAATCCAGAAAATAGTAGAAAACTGGCAATGAAAGACATGTTGAGCATGAATATTCAATATTGTAATAGTAGATGTTTATTGACACATGTATTCGAAGTTAAATAACTATATGTTCAATATTCAAACTTGGTGTAATTTTCAAAATAAAGACTCACTAAAATTGGATCTTAATCTGAAACTAAAAGCCAAGTTCTTCCAATAGACCTAAATGTATAAAACAAGTTGAAAGTGACACTCCAGACTATGGACATACGTATTTTTCGGTGTATAAGACGAACTTTTTACCTCAAAATTTGATGTCAAAATCTGATTGACTGACACATTATAACGCCTCCACGGTTGAAAGGGCGAGCGTGTTTGGTATGACGGGGATTCGAACCCGCGACCCTCAGATTGCGAGTCAAGCGCTCTAACCATATGGCCATGCCGGGCAAACCACTAAGGAAAAAGTTTAACATTCTGTTATCTACAGTATAGACATCAATCTTGTATTGCTTAACTTGGATGAGCCAAGAAAAAAAAAGAAAAAAAGTGAATGGCCAGGCAACAGAAACTACTGTATATATCTTGCTTTTGCTAATCCACTTTCATTGTCATCTATATCTGGCATAGAGAACAGAATATTTGCAGTAATCATCTTATGTGTGAGGTGCGTATAAAGGTTGGAAGACAAAGTGGTAAGAATATGTAGAAACTCAAACAAGGATGTCGAGTTTTCTGCATTAGAGTCTGAGTTTGATGCAGGTGATTAGCTATCAAAGCGCATGCCATGGACATGAAATGTGTAGCAAGGTCAATTTCGTAAACACTTTATACTGGCACTTCTATAATACTATGACTATCACAAGAACCATAAACATAACAATGTCGGTCATTTAAGATGTCACAACTGATTCATGGGAATGATTGAAAGCTGATCAGATCTTCTTGGCCGTAGTTTTGTATATCACTAGCCAACCTTGGCACTCCAACTATATACTGTATGCTAAAATTTGCGAGACTTCTTGGCCGTAGTTTTGTATATCACTAGCCAACCTTGGCACTCCAACTATATACTGTATGCTAACATTTGCGAGAAGGCCACTGGAAAAAGCTCTCTTCTATCTCTTGCGAGACAACTGGTTTCCACATTGGAGTCAACGCTGATGTTGCAACCCCTGGGATTTTCAACTAGTGCCCAACTCAGTTCGGCAATTAGATCCCAGTAATGCAACCTTTTTGGATACAATCGGAAAAGATATCGTGTTAAAAGGTTTAGTGTCATGCTGCCAGATCTGTGGTGAAATACATTAAACAAAAAACCATAAAGATCATGTGTATGTGTGTTTTGTTACAGCAAAGATATATCGGGCTATTTGCTGTTTACACCGAGGGAAATAGAACCCCTGATTTTTGCGTTGTAAATCGGAAGACTTACCGTTGTCACACTGGGAGGCGAGAGATCATGAACTCGCCAGCAAAATGTTTTATTCTAAAGGTCACAAAGTATGGCGCCCAGAGACGTTAATTATGTTAATTATATGAGAACGAACCCATTAACGAGTATTACTGTTTGTCAAAGACAAATTCATTTTGTCATACTTTAACTCCGATCACTTCAAATTTGAGTGTACTAATGTTCCACTGGTTGCAATTTACAATATAATCAGTGAAATAGATTCATCAACTATATTCAATGAATAAATGTTATTTCTAAAATAGTGTTTAGTTTCTTGGTTGGTTGTTTAACAATAAAATATCTCCCTTTTAGATCTTCTGGTGATATATATATATAAACACATATAGATGCTATGCAACTAAAGGATACTTTAGTCTGTCCATACTTATTTGTCTTAAAGCAAAGCCAAGGTGAGCTATATGCTGTGTCCAACGTGAAGAATCGAACTCGGATATTAGCGTTTTTAAGTTCGTAGACTTACCGCTGTCCCACCTGGGGACACCATACTTATTAAAACTTTACTTTTAAGGTTTTCTTTTCTATAATTAGTTATATAAGGTCTGGTTTAGCCTGATGGTTAGAAAGCTTAACTAGCAATCACGAGTTCGAATACATTCACCGAACATGCTTGCCCTTTCAGCTGTGGGGCGTTATAATGTTACGGTCAAACCAACTTTTCGTTGGTAAAAAGTATCACACGAGTTGGCGAGTGGGTGGTGTTTGGCTAGCTGCCTTCCTTCTGAACTACCATTTCTAAATTAGGGATGGCTGACGCAGATAGTCCTCGAGTAGCTTTGGGCGAAATTCAACAAACAAACAAAAGATACACGGTTGTCTTTTCCTTGGCGTCTTTTTTCTAAATTCGTATTCAGGGAAGGAAGATGATTTTGATAACGTGTGGTTATGAAACATGATTCGTTTTATTTATCTTATTTACTTTTCGTATCTCGTGTATCATTTCTTTGCTATTTATACTCTGAAATCTTTAGGCTTACAAGTGGTTTGGTTGTTTATTCTTTCTTTGATTTTATTACTGGTCAACTCCCTATCCATAATTGGCTGCAGACAATGTGTAGTTAGGCTCAGGAAATTACGGTTTCAGCACCTGAACCTGGCTCTAGTAATTTTACATTTGTTTATCGGTTTCTTACTTGCGATAGTGTATAATCTAAGAAACGGATTATCTTCAACACGTAGTCATACACCACTCATGGATTTATATATTTTTTTATTTATTATGATTACTGCGGGTTTAATCTTTGTGCGAATTTGGATTACATTTTAAAATATGATATTTTCACCTCATAGTTTTATGTTTGCTAACAACTTTTACCCACTTACACATGATCACGGTAAACTCTTATTTTGTAATTATATGTTTATTATTACTATTATATATATATTTATTTATTTATTTTCGTAAAATGCGGTTATTAAGGAGCAGTTTGAAGGCATTCAAAGGTTATTATTGTATGGTAAAAGTTCAATAGAAATGCACCACGAAAAAAAAAACATACTAAGCTCAATTAATTTAAGTGACAGATGTGTTTTTCTTGGTACATATACACATAACACTTTCCAATGTATGTTTTTTCACCGATATTTCACCCAATTTGTTTTTCCTTTACAACAAGGATTGATCTAATTAACTATATTAATGTACAAGTTATTTTTAAGTTTTCTTTTTTCAATCAAGATTGAAGCCCATTTTTGTTGGAAAAAAAATATCATAGGCAGTTAAGTGATTAACTATATGCGTATGTTGATGCTGGATTTTCATCATCATATCGCTAACAATTCGGTTAGTTCATTGGTTTGCAAATATGCATCTATATTTGTACATATAGAAATATATTAATTTTAACCCAGTCATGAATGCTAGAGATAATTAATTTTTAAAATTGATTATTCTATATCGTTTGACAATGTAATTCAGTGAAATTATGTTATTTCAATTTATATAAATAGAATGTAAGACCCTCATTTTTAACATTACTCTTTCCTATCAGTATATGCTTCATAACATCTGGTGAAATCAATACTTAAGTCTGTAAAAAGGGATCCTATAAGATTATGACTTACTGTTTTCGTCTTTTCAATTTTTCATTACAGACAAGTCCATATCGTGCCATCGGCAAACTCAAAATTCATATTTTCATGAAAAACCTTTTCAACAAAAAAGCTATGGGGATATTAGGATAAAAAATCATGAGAAACAGTAAATCACGTTCTAAAATTTCACAGCGACGTATTTTGCCGGTTAAAGAAGGGATAGCAAGATAGCGTGTGCTTGAGGCCGTAACTTTTTTCTCGTCGATGAAGACGAAGCTAACCTTCACTTGTGTAATAAGGCTGGTTTCAGTTCCTTATGAGGCACGAGCCACCCTCGAGACTTCTTAGTGATTTCTTACAATGTTAATTTAATCAACTTACGAATCGTTAGTAGTGGCTAGAATATTGGATCAGTAAGCTAAAAAAAAATAGCAAGGGAGAAAACTGCCATTACGTAAATACTAAGTGAATAAAGAAACCCACATAGGTATAGCAGCCCATTAATAAACAGGATCAGTTAAAAAAAAGTAAGACAACTTAAATGAATCAACTCCAGTCCGTGATAACTTTATCTATGGGGCTAGCAATACAGAATAAACGACAATTAGATTTTGTTAACAATTTGAGCTCCTTGGAGATCAAAACGAAGACAGGAAATTCTGGAGTGCAGTAAGAATCATATTATGAACTATTGCAAATAATTATAATGAAAATTAGTTAAAATACATATGCATTTAAAAACTAAGTGAACAACGTTAAACTGGTCGTAACCTCAAACGTTTCATAATATTGATTGTGTAAATAAATTGGGTTGAAAATAAATTGTATCTTAGAGATTAAATGAACATTTTCTCTGGCGAAATATATTTGTTCTTGTAACAATGCTATATTCCACATTACAATTGTTTTCAATGTGATAAAGGCGTTTCTTATAATCTTATCAAATGTATTTCGTAACTTTCATATCTATCCATTTAGCATTATCATCATTCTTATAATTAAGTTTAATAACTAGTTAAGTTGACACTACTTGTATTTGTCATGGAAATAAGAACAGAATATTCCATTAGTTATGTGTGTGTAGAAGAACTTAGTCTTAGATTGGGGTTGGACAGAAACAACTTGAAACATAATATGTTTGGAACTTGAAACACGTTACTAAACAGTATTATACACAACAGAGAAAGAGAAATGGCTAATTTACCTAAAGCGTTGGGTTTTATACCGTTTGTTTTGTAATAGCATGAGTATAACTTAATCATTTTAATTAAAGTCATCTTTCAGTAAATGACAAAACCATGTTGTTGTTTTTCCACCACAACCCATGATGTACTGCTGTGATGTTAATAGTGAGTAATACACACGTGTGTTGTGAAGATTACATTTCGATAAAATAATTCGTACGGTAATTTATGTTTACATTTAACATAATTCGCCCTTAAAATTGTCTTAGAGAAAGAATACAGATTACAAAATTCAATAATTTACATTTGTATGCATTATTCTTTTGAAACCAGATGTGAGTCTTTTGTTCACTTCATATTTTTACGTTGACAATAAGTATTTTCTTAATACTTTTAGAAAGCCCCCCCCCAAGTGGCTCAAGAGTAAACCGCATGACTTACAATGCTACACACCGGGTTTCGATACCCGTGGTGGGCACAGCACAGATAGCTTAATGGGTAGTTTTGTGCAAAACAGCAAACTAACAAACAAATAAACAAAACGTTTAGAACATATTTTTGACTTCCCTAAGAGCCGGGTATATTCTATTGGAGCGTGTTGGGCTGCGGATCGAAAGGTCTGGGATTCTAGACATGTTGTGGTTGAACACACTGCACACTTTCAAACGTGGGGGCGATATAGAAGTTACAGTAAATCCCATTATTCAGTTCTCAAAACTGGAACACCTCTTGTGGTGGCTGGGGCTGCTAACTCGTTCTCATTTCTCTAGTCAATAGTTCAAAATTAAGGCGGCTATCTATAACTAATTCCTAGAGATTTCTGACCTGAACACTTACGTCCCATGCACATAATGTGTCGTTTAAGGTAAAAAATTTTCAAATGCCAATTTGCGATTTCTTAATTACTTGCCTTTCTGATCAAAATATACAACATGGCTTAAAGTTTACAGATGATTGTGGTTTTGAAACACCTTAAGAAAAAAAAAACAGCAATTTCACCAGCCATCTTTATGTGCCACAAGTAGAAGAAATATAGTTTTGTTTCAACTGTTCTTTATTTGTCATGACAAGTTATTACACACGTGTGACACAATGTACCATAACATTTTAATAGTCAATAATTTTGAGTTAAAAACCCGTTTAAGCATTTGATATTTAATTGTAATTATAACTTCATAACCCGTTTAAGTGATTTAGTAAAATGGTTAGAATGCAATTCAATTACAACGAAGAATTTGCCTCTTATCTGCAGCTTTTAACACTCATAATCTGATAACCCAATTGTTAATACTCATGATCTAATAAAGCAATTGTTAATACTCATGATCTAATAAAGCAATTGTTAATACTCATGATCTAATAACATAATTGTTAACTCTCATGATCTAATAAAGCAATTGTTAACACTTATGACCTAATAACGCAATTGTTAACACTCCTGATCTAATAACGCAATTGTTAACACTCATGATCTAATAACGCAATTGTTAAGGCTCATGATATAATAATGTATTTGTTAACACTCATAATCTAATAAGGCAAATGTTTTGGACAAAAATACATATTATGACAAATTGAATCCCTGTCCGTTTTCCGTACCTATTGAGATATTAATGTTATTTTTATCTGGATGCTTTTAGTTTGAAAAGTAGCTCATGAAACTGAAACGTCGTTTCTGAAACCTTAATGATTCTGAATCAGACGAGCCCAAACATATATATTACTGTCAAAAATCGCAGGATTATACAACTAAAAACCTTTAGACGATAAAATGACGCAAACAGTGGTCTAGTAGTGCTCATTGCTGAGCAGTAATCAATATTCTATACGATAGAGTATATATATAACAACAATAGTAACCAACATGGAAGTAGCACCTGCAAAGAAAGGTTTCTCAAAAGCACGCTGATCTTTCTTTAGCATTGATCTTGGTTTATATCTGTTCTTTTTATATAGGTTGAAAAATTAAATTTCATAAGATGATTCAATGATATCTATGGCATTATTCCTTACATCCTACCAAGGAAGTCTACAATCTTTCATGTGTACTAAGCAAGTGTTTTCAGTTTATAATGTAATAAATTACCTGTCCAACTAAATAGGACATCTTGCCCATGGGAGACTTCAAATTAAATCACTTTCTCATTGCAACAACCTTTAATCACAGCCAAGGCACAGAAACTAGTTTTTAGTGCGCAATACACATATTTATCTATGACTATAGAAAGTTTTATTTAACATATCACAAATATTTTTATATTGTTTTCTTTCCTTTTATATTGGCATCTAACTACTGTAAAGGATCAGGGTGTATGTGAAACTGGTGTGAATAATTAAAATCGTCAGACTGAATATCAAAATATCTGTCGGATCTTCATTCACTCTGATTATCAATCTGGTATACTTGGCTACAAATAAATGTTCGTAATTAATTTTTTATGTTCTGTAAGGTTGTTTTTTCTTCGAAAGTTTTCATCTATGACGAAGAGTGTATTAATTGGTATATCATTCAAAACATGACTGTACTAGCTGCAACTAAACCCCAAAATCGCAGGATTACACAATGAAAAACCTCTAGACAATTAAATAGCGGATATATCAGATACAGTTGTGCTCAAGGTTATGTAAAAATATAATAAAATATGCATATACCAGTAAACAGATTGATTAAAGAGGTGTGAGATGATCGAAAGGCAACAATGCTTTAAATAACATCTTCAGTAATCTGCATTTGGCATGCGTTTCGGTACTGCTAAGAAAATGCAAAAGTAACCATCTCTAAGAAATAAAGTTTGGAGACGGCCTGAAGTAATAAATGTACAACGTTTCGTCAAACTTTTGTCATCATCAGGTAATAAAGTTTTTTTCATTACCCATTCAAGCCGTCTCCAAACTTTATGTTCTAAAAGTGGGTTCCTCGTCACCAAATTTAAATTATATACTAAATATATAATTTGCGAATTTATATGATAATAATAACTTCCGGCCAGGTAAGCTATGTACTTAGAGTGAAACTAAAAATCAACCATCAGTACATCTAATTAAAATGTACTTTTCTTACGTTTCTACATATAAATATTAGAATGCATTGTTTCATTAGGTGCGTACCCATGGGAGACTTCAAACTAAACCATTTTCTCGTGACTACAACTTTCTTTACAACTCTTATCTTTATACACAGCCAAGGCTCATGATTATAAAATGTTTTATTCAATGTATCTTCTGGCTACATCAACGGCTAAAGGAACAAGGATTATTAAATGATCTTTATAAGCGCGATTGATTGAGTAACGGAAAATACGCTCAAAACGTATGCAAAATGTCACATGTTAAATGATCCATGTCGTGACAGATCAGACAAGTAAGTGAAAGTTATGGGGTCTGGCAAGTATTTTCATCAATATTTGTCACAGTTGAGAATTTCATGAAACCAAATAATGACCCAGTTTAGTTTTGTAACAATTTTCCGTTCCCTAGGAGAACAATATTATTGGTTTAGTCCGAAGAATTCTAATTCGCCTAATAAAACTTGAAGACTGGATTTAAAGTTCTTAGGAAACGTAACTCTCCAATGCTTATTAAATTTCCAAGTGAAAACCAGATCCTCTATGACTTTTTATTTGTCTAACCTTTTCACCATTTGTTTTCTTATTAACAAACTCATGATCTTTCGTTGGAAATAAAAATGTCTTTAGATGCAAGGACAATGTGTTTTATAATTCCACTTTACATGTACGTAAGCCATTTTTAATATAGCAGAGATATTGTTAGTCGTATCACATAAGAGTAACTAGAAGATACGGTACCCTGAGGCAAGAGCTTTGACATCCATTGAACAACTGATAAGCTGGTTAGTAGTTTTATTCCCTTGAGGTTTTCATAGAAAGTTGTTATAAGCAAAAATGTGAGCTTCACTAACTAGCTCAAGGAAGTTATAGAACATATGATCTAATAACTTCACAACAAAGTTGCCATCTATTCATAGCCTACGAAAACTTAAAATTATGCTTACAAGCTAGTTTATTTATGACCATTAGCTTAAAAGGTATTTTAATAGTTGTCTTGGCAGAGCTAGTGATAAGTATTTCTTTTATACTTTATAATTCTATAAGTACTGAAATTCAGATATAATACAACTTTGGAGCCAAGGATAATGTTCACACTCATTAAAATATATTTGCATATTGTATCTGATGGTATTTGTAATTGGTCTGGTAGGTTGAACCTTTTAAAGTATATCTGTCAAGAACAGCGTTATTTACATCTACTGTCTGTGGAGGGTAGTGTTGTCTACAATCCCTCAAAATATATAAAATATGAAAGTAGTTTGGTATTTCTCCCGTCTTCGACATGTTGAAGAATATTGTCATTTTTGATATTAATTATCTTATAATCCTTGAAATTACTTCATTTAACTCTCCTTTATCACAGTGTAACTCCTTTGACAAAACTGATTTAAATTCCGAAGATCAAACGGCAATCACATGTTACTTTGTTTATTACTTTTTCTGGCCTGTAAAATGTCAGGTTCTTTCCCTTATCAGTTAAAAATACTGATCACTTTCAGAAGAGAATAAACCTGTTAGATCAAACTAATGATACAGAAGCTTTAGCAGAATTAAAAATAATATAGTAAATTTTCTAGAATGTGTCCAAGATACATAAGATGCCTCCAAAAATGGTGAAAAGTGCTTTAAAAGAGAGGTCATTGATATGTTTGTAGTTAATAGACCTTAAAAAGCCAAATTACAGATATAGAATAATTCGAACAGTCAACTTTCTAGCTAGTTCAAAAGATCAATGGAAGAAGAAATGTAGATGTATTTATAGACAGATAACATAAAAATATAAGTTTTTTCTGGTTTCCATTGAGAGATTTAGTGTGTTTATTAGTGTGTTTGTCATGGGGATGGGTAAGAAGTGTTGAATTTGAACAATCTAAGATTTGAATACTAGAATATACTATAAGTTTACTTTTAAAATGCAATTTTAAAGTATTCTTGGGTAATTTGATTTTTATACCCTATTCGAAGATTTTTAGAATTTAACAAAGTTATAGCATTCCTTCATTTTAAATTAACAGATTTTTAAGTAGTGAAAACAATACATTTTAAACACTCAACTTTTTTTGAAACTAGATTTAGTAATCTCAGAAATAACCAAGTACAGTAAAAGTATCTTAAGCCACTCAAAAAATAACTACTTTGGTGGCAACTTTAGGAATATATCAGAGTTTTGGTGCACTTTACGAAAAATAGTCCAGTAAGACTTTTAGCTTCTTTTTCTTCTTCTTCATACGTAAGTGTTAGAGCGAAAGTTAAAGTTGTATACTGAAGTGTGTAATTCCTTGAGTGTCGCCTCATGGAAGTTCCGATATCTCCCTAAAAGCGGCGTTTAGGGCACGAATTTATAATGTGGTCGATTGTTTGAACTGGATGTCCACAATCACACACGGGAGTATATTTAATTCGCCATTCGTGTAGCTGCACCTTGCTTTCTGTGACGTAAATGTGTTATAGATATAGCGACGACCTCTTTAGAACGAGAGACGCTGATGGATCGATTACCTTGTCTGTCGTTTTATAATTTTCAAACAAAGTTTGCAAGAGACTATTCACGCATAGTCAACCCCAAGTCTGAACTGATAGACTAGAGAAAAGGCAGCTAGTCAACAGCACCCACCGCCACTTCTTAGGCAATTTATAGTGACACTTTGACAATCACGCTTGACACATCAACGACCCTACGGTTGTTATGGAAACGGAAGCAGAATCCTCGGATCGATTAACAAACAACTGCTAAAGGATTATTGTTTGTTTGTTTGAAATTAAGCACAAAGCTACACAATGGGCTATATGTGCTCTGCCCACCACGGGTATCGAAACCCGGTTTCTAGCGTTGTAAGTCCGCAGACATACCGCTGTGCCACTAGGGGGGCTAAAGGATTATTAAACCAGTATAATGTATTTAAAAGTTAAAAAATTAACTGTGAGAACTTATAATGAAATGTTGTGTTATTTTTATTTTTACACTACTTAAATCAATACAGCTACAAATATAATTGTACTCAACTTATCACTCATCTGAATAAGTGAACCATTTATTTCTGAAAACGTCAGGTATATTTATATTTTTACCTGTATTTAAAAAAATAGGTTTTTATAATTATTAATTCTCTTATTTTTCAAACGTTTCTTAATGTATTAGGTAATGAATACAATAAACTGACTCTCGAGAAAGTAAAACATGTTTTAAACTTCGAAAACAACTGAACAGTAACAGCATACAACGATGATTGAATTCAAGCCTGGCTTCCAAAAGCTTAAGATTAATATTTTACAACCTACGATCAAAGAAATACAACTTGAAGAAGATAATTTTTTTTGTCGAAATCTTTAGTCCAGTCACATTTTAAAGGTATTTACTAATTTATCTAATGAAAAAAAAATTCACTTTAGGTTAGTCACGTGTTGACAATGAAGCTTGTAAACTATCACAAATATCAAAGATTTGATTAATAAACGAAAATAGTTGCGATACTCTTGTATGTTTTAAGAATCCCATTAAGGTTTCACACAGACAATCCCTCAACCCGTGTGAAGAAATTCTAAGCAAAATATTGTCGTATTTTTCACGTTTAAGCCGAATATTGATGGTTTTATAAACCAATTAAGTAAAAAAATTACCGCATAATATAAAACCAAACAGTCCAATTTTAGCAATGTCAAACTGTCAGTGCTTAACCTCGGTAAAGAGTGGTAAGATAATGTAAATTAGGAAATGATCAAGATGTATATATTAAGGCAGAAAGATTGCTAAAAGAAACCTAACTGAACTCAACCTAGTCATTAAAAAAGTTGTTATACTTCAGTAGTTGCCTTACGTCTCCACTATAGTCTTCTCTTTAGCAGTTATAAACTCAAAAAAAACGTATTATGTCAGCCAGCCCTCGCGCCATTAAAGATATGAATCTGTGATAAAGGTAATGGTAAACGAAAACTCAAAATATCGATATTTTGGGTTATTTCCTTAAAGTAAATTAAATGTTGAAATATTTCCAAATATGAGTTGGGAAAATTACTTCAGATACCAGATATAGAATTTTTTAAAAATATATAAGGTTCAATAGTATGTTATATTGAATTAGTACTATAAAAATACTATGATATAATAGTAAAAACAGTAATATAAAACATGGTAAGTAGACCATAATATACAAAAACAACATATGTTGTTAACAGTCTATCACCTTAAATGTTTAGGATTATGTTTAGTTTATTCGTATAAATGTTTGATAAATCATTACATATTTAAACATGTGTTTAACACTGACACTTAACTTTCATGCACTCAAACATTTAGACGTCAGATTTTTAACTTGGCTCCCCAACTTTCATGCACTCAAATATTTAGACGTCAGATTTTTTAACTTGGCTCCCCAACTTTCATGCACTCAAACATTTAGACGTCAGATTTTTAACTTGGCTCCCCAACTTTCATGCGCTCAAACATTTAGACGTCAGATTTTTAACTTGGCTCCCCTACTTTCATGCACTCAAACATTTAGACGTCAGATTTTTAACTTGGCTCCCCATATTTAAAAAAAATCTTTTAAATATTTCTTGTAATTTGTTTTGATTTCTACTTTGAATAATGGATAATGTATGATGCATTTAACAATTATATTAGTTTACATTTTCATGGGAAACGTCCATATTCACATTCATGAATATGGGAAATTCGTGGGCTATCTGGGCTGTGCCCACTGCGAATATCGAAACGTGATATTTAGCATTATAAAATCTCAGACTTACTGAGCCATCGGGTTGGATAATGGATTGAAAATTAAAGCCACATCAAACTGTTAACAATCTAATGTTAAAATTTACCAAATTTTATTCAGAAGCTAGTGTTACGTAACAATATGTGAAAATGATCCTTCTATCTGTAAATAATTTAATAAACATACTAAGAGGTTCTTTATGATCATATTTTGTGGTTTCACAAAACTGAAACAAACTAAGTAATACATGACACTTATTAACACATTCACATGATGCTTACTGTCCCTTTAATTCATGTTCTAATGTTCTCATTCAGGTATAATGTAAAACATAATAGCATAGTTTATTAAATTGCTTAACTATATTTCTAAAATATGTTATTCTATTATTTGATGTAACATTTATTCAACTTTATATAACTTTCAAGCAGAAAATGAAAGTTGTATAAATATTTCCAATTATAAATTGAAATACCTAAAATAATACATAACTGAACTTTTCCAGCATTTATATATAATTGAGTATGTAGTCTGATGAGTAGAAAGTACAGGTATGATTTGTCTACGAATGGTCTCTTTCGGTTGGAGCAGCAACCACTTTTAAGCATGATAATATGTACATGTGTTATTAAACGTTCGTTCCTAACAAGTAGACGTGAATAACACGAAATTGAGGATACAATTAAGTGATTCAAACCAATATGTTAATTTTCTATAATTATTTAATCACTAGCCTGGTCTATTCAGGATTTATGAGTCACACTTTATTCGTTCGGAGAATATTCAGCACTTGGGAATGGAGTTTTCAGGTGACAAATGAGGCCACGAAGTTAATTGATTTCTTTTAGTCATTTTTTTTTTTTGTAGTGTATCGCACAGCTAGTGGTAAATCACCTGTATATTGGGTAGTGATTAGATTACATCGTACATGTTGAATCTCCTATACATTTTAATATTCTGTAAAAGATAATGCAGTGTCAGCCATAAAGGTTATGATAAATTTGGGCTGCCTGTATTTAATCATATATTTTACAGTGTGTAAACACATACACAATGTATAATAGTAAAATATACACTTCCATTACCTTTTGAGTCTCTGGACAGTCTTCCTTTCTAGTCACAAAAATATCCTTGTCCCTACCATCTTTTCCTGGAAGAAATAATTTAACTGTTCTCAAATAAAGATGACGTAAATTTAAACTAAACATCTTGGAATTTATAATCATGTCAGTGGCACGTCTTAGCCACTTTTAATTGCACCATTAATAACACCGAGGCTTCTATGTTTTAAAATTTACTGGATTTAAACAAATTGGTTTGTCCTTTCCCCTCATTAACAAGGTTTCTTTATTTTGAGTCAATGATGAACTCGTCTTGTAAGTGAAAAACTGAATTAATTACTTTGTAAAGAAAATGTAAGATATATCGCTTTATAAATAAATGTTTGTACATACTATGCCAAAATATAAATTGAATGAACTTTGTAAATTTTCAAAAATTCTTTGGAAACATTGAATTGTAAATTCGCTAATAAATTATAATAAAAAGCTTAAAGGTTTGTACCGCTTATGATAAATAAATAACAGGTTTGTGTAATACGATGTTATAGAAGGTTTGATAGTTGTTAGTGATTTTTATTCTGTAATTTATAGACGATCACTATCTATGGAATTCACTTTTCTTTGAATAAGGAAATCAAACTCTATAATGAAGAGTTAACAATTGTTTTGGTCCTTTTGTAAACGTTTTAACGCTTGTCATGTGTTGAAGACATTTAATTTCTCAATATAAAAATTTGAAACGTTTTAACGCTTGTCATGTGTTGAAGACATTCAATTTCTCAATATAAAAAAATCGAAAGAAAGTCAAAATAAGTCAAAAGACAAAATTAATGGGCTGTATCCAAAAATGGATAACATGTTAAAAAATCTGTTAGACATGATGCCAAGGAAATCAGTCAAATATTTCATTCTATTGTTTTTATGTAGCCTGATCCTTCTGGCACACTATCCTAATTGCTGGCAAAATAGATGTAATAAAGTTTATTAACTAAGAAAGAAATCCTATAGGGGAAGTTGATTATATTATTTACTGGTATTAATTATGTTGCTGTTAATTTTATGCCTTAAGAATATTAAAACTGTTATTCTACTCATGTCAGCGCCAAAGTTTGTCTTTGAGACTTATAGTTAAGTAAACTCATAGATAATTCCAAAGTATGTATAGTTTTATTTTGACTTCAGTTCGATAATTCTTTAACAATGATATATTCCTTAGAATATATTTTTTTAATAATACAATATAGGAATATTCCTAAATATATTTTCCTATACAAATCATCTTGAAATCAAATATTTTCTGAAACCGTAAGATGCTCGAAGATTGTAGTTTATCTTTTTTGTAGGCGATTTTATCCTAATATAATTTATCTTTTTTAGGCGATTTTATCCTAATATAATTTATCTTTTTTAGGTGATTTTATCCAAATATAGTTTATTTTGTTTTGCAGGCGATTTTATCCTAATATAATTTATCTTTTTTAGGCGATTTTATTCTCATATAATTTATCTTTTTTAGGTGATTTTATCCAAATATAGTTTATCTTTTTTGCAGGCAATTTTATCCTAATATAATTTATCTTTTTAGGCGATTTTATCCTAATATAGTTTATCTTTTTTTGCAGGCGATTTTATCCTAATATAATTTATCTTTTTTAGGCGATTTTATCCTAATATAATTTATCTTTATTAGGCGATTTTATCCTAATATAATTTATCTTTTTTAGGCGATTTTATTCTAATATAGTTTATCTATTTTTGTAGCCGATTTTATCCTAATATAATTTATCTTTTTTGTAGCCGATTTTATCCTAATATAATTTATCTTTTTAGGCGACTTTATTCTGATATAGTTTATCTTTTTTTGCAGGTGATTTTATCCTAATATAATTTATATTTTTTAGGCGATTTTGTCCTAATATAGTTTATCTTTTTCGTAGGCGAGTTTATCCTCATATAATTTTAGAGAAGTTCGTTTTTGGATCTGTCAGATGTGGTTTAATCAAATAGGAACGATTCGGAACCTGTCAAAAAGTAATTTTTTTCTTTCTCAATGTAAAAATTTCATAACTCTAGTGCTGTCTAAATATAGATCAGTCAGTGTTAGTGGCCACTAGATGTACTGACGGGGTTTCTCCACTTTTCTCTTTCGTTATATGGAGTATGCATACAGTCTATGTATTTTCAATCATTACTGGCATACTTAGGATAAAAACACAGACATTGTTTATAATCATAACTGGCTAAACATTAATTCTAGAATTGCATTTCGTTTTCAAATTCCATTAATCGTTTGAGGGATTTCTGTTTCACACATGCTTTAAGTGAGATGTTTTAAGTCACGTGTTACTTATTGCTTTTCCAGAAAAAATCTAAAATAAAAAATAGAATGCTATTTAAATAATCAATATCAGTGAACAAAGATAATTTTATTCTTATGTACTTTCAATCTTTAAATTGCAACTGGCGTATTTCGAAAAAAAAAAGGTTTTCATATACCTTTCACAGGAGTATATCTAGTATTTCTAAAATGTATGTATGCGCAAATCTCATTATTTTCGGAGAGTTTTAGTACTTATTTAAAAATATAATAATAACTGTATGGTCAAAAATAGGTTTCTTTTATAAAGATAATTAACAATAATTTATAGAATAAAAAGTTTAAATTGATAAGTTTTTAATCAAAGTAAAAATTCGTATAATATATCATGATGTTCTTAAAGTCCGGGAGTGGTCTAGTGGGTAAAGTATCCGTGAATCAGTTAGATTAATTTATAAGACAATTAATGTTTTTTCAGTGTTTTCCAATCTAATGGGGCCCGGCATGGCCAGGTGGTTAGGGCGCTCGACTCTCAAACTGGGGGTCGTAGGTTCGAATCCCCGTCACGCCAAACATGCTCGCCCTTTCAGCCGTGGGTAAAAGAGTAGCCCAAGAGTTGGCGGTGGGTGGTGATGACTAGCTGCCTTCCCTCTAGTCTTATACTGCTAAATTAGGGACGAGTAACGCAGATAGCCCTCGTGTAGCTTTGCGCGAAATTCAAAACAAACCAATCTAATGTAATTTCAGAGATAATATACAGCTAATAATAACATCTTAAACCATCATGGAGGATAGGAAAAATATCGAAATACGTACTTGTTATAGTCTTGCGCAAGACATTACCTACATTATGAAATACATAAATTGATTTTATTCATCTTTTACATTATCTTACAATTTAATTTTAGCATAACTTATAAATAAATATTATATTAAGTTGAAGAAAATATATGACAGGTCTCAACTGTGGTGTTATTTGTTTTGTATTCCATTCACAACATCAATCGCCATTCACCAACAGTCTCCCAGATGAAGAAGAACGTAATATTTTTATTCAAATCATCGTATGTTTTTCACTTCTGATTTCTAAATTGTGCAATAAAATTACTTAGTTTAAATGACACTATTAGAACATTCCACTAACTTAAATTTAAATCATGCCTTTCCACAAACACTATTATCATAACTGTGCCAATGTTGCTTTTTATGGAACGATTTTACCAATAATAACTAAATAAATAAAAATAAATAAAATTCCCACTATAATTAAAAAATCATCTCGAGTTAGCAAAATCAGTTCTAACTCTAAACTTAATTTATGTTTTGTTTGTAGTTAAGCACAAAGCTGCACAATGGGCTATCTGTGCTCTGCCCACTACGGGTATCGAGACCCAGTTTCTAGCGTTGTAAGTCCGCAGACATACCGCTGTGCCGGCCTTAATTTATCTGTTTGAAGTAAAGAAATTTGAGAGAATAAAATATATTTTCTGACAATCAAGAATTTAGTAAATATCTACAATAGCCATCAAAATCGTAATGTAAAAGTTTAGTAAGTACATAAAGACAGTTATGAATCCAATAACACAGTTCTCTAAAGTGTTACAAGCTCTATAGTTGAAACACTTGTTTGTTTATCACTTGTTTATGAGAAAACATAACCGGAAGTACAATATCAATTTAACCTCTGTAATAAAAAATTAACTTCCAACAGAAATATTTGTAAAATGACTATTAATTAACTTTATATGCAATTGTATTCATAATTACATTAATGCAAAATAAATCAAAAATTGGAAATTTAAAAAATTACAAGTAGGGATCGTAAAAAAGTAAGTAAACGAGGCTGGAGATACTGTAGACATTATTTACTCAAACTACAAACCACTACGTTGGCTCCATACTGTTACTTAGAATTACATTTAGTGGAGTCAAAATAGGGATTTGTAGTTTGAGTAAATAATTTCTACAGTATCTCCAGCCTCGTTTCCTTACTCTTTTTACGATCCCTATTTGCAGGTTTTAAAATTCCCAATTTTTTCATTAATCTAATTTACTGGCTTTTTCATGCTCAACTGTTGGCAAAGGATTAATTGATATGGTAGTTAGTCATCATCAGGTTACAAAACCTTGTCGAAACGTTGTACATTTGCTGTTATGTTAAACTTATATTAAAGTTTTTCTTCATTACTCATTCAAGCCGTCTTCAGCCATTATTATCCTATAAGTAAGCTTTTTAAAAGAGCAATGGATATTTGTAAGAAAGCTAACTATAAGGGGTAATGATAACATTGTTTACATTAGAATTAAGATGTTATTTTGCTTATGTAAAATATAAAAGAAACAAATCGACTTTTTAATACTCCTACGACCTTCACAGTACTTTATTTAGTATTCTATAAAAGGTTTTGGGGCAATATACCAAACTGTTTTTGTTGTAAGCTGGCAAGATAATAGTAAAGTAATAATAAGAATAATAATAAGCATGTTTATATGTGTACAGCTTTAACAGTCAATAGTAAAGGTTTTAAAGTGTTTATATGAACTAAATCTTTACTATTTCAGGGGGCTTTTTGCTCGAATGTTCTATTAGAGTTTTGTGCAGTTCCTTGCGATTCCTATTATGAACTACTATCGTGGTTTACGACAAATGCTGTTTGCTATTTAAAAAAAGATGGAATCCTCAATAACCGCGGCTGTAGTTAGATCTCAAATCGGTCAAGAGATGGAGCTATGAGCTAAAAGTTTGTACTTGAAAAAAAAAATCGGAGCCATTCTATCAGCCGCTATGGAAGTAGTGTGGAAATGAGACCGACCAATAGTTGGATTACGTACATAAATGTTGAACTTTTAAAGGAAGGATTGAGTACAAACAGC
Source organism: Limulus polyphemus (assembly GCF_000517525.1). Classification (NCBI taxonomy): domain Eukaryota; kingdom Metazoa; phylum Arthropoda; class Merostomata; order Xiphosura; family Limulidae; genus Limulus; species Limulus polyphemus. The sequence goes on along the minus strand of NW_013665980.1, from coordinate 453,712 downwards.
AAATCATTACAATATCAATAAGAACATTTTATTTATTTTTATAACTTAAAACGAAGCCACTATTTATTTGAATTACGTAATATTAAATTGAGACATAACAGTTTGTATTTAACATTATTATTGTCTTAACATATAAAGTTATGTGTTTCTATTTTTTTGCTCTTCTACAAAACTAAAACCTGATAACTAGTTTGGTGAATTGTCATTACAATTGATTTATTATTGCATTTGAAAGATTTTTGTAAAAAATAAAACCCAATGAACTTATAGTTTATAACGGTGAAACAAACGAAAGATTCATTATTATTTTATTTCTAATCGATGCGGCATTTTATCTAACTCAGACATTTCGTTAAGATAGATTAGAAAAACTAATCAATGGAAGACGCAACCTGCCGGCTAGATCGAATGGCGACAAGCATAAAATCAATATAACTCTAGAAAGAGAACAGACTTCAAGTAAGAGAAGCTTTCACTCGTTTATCATCAGTATTCTGTAAGAAAAGTCATGTCTCCCTCTATCGAACATAGATGTAAACACTGGAGATTTCATACTGTCTGTCTGATATTTCGTAAGGGAATTAAAAAAAGTTTTAGGTTCTTGTAAGAGCGAATAAAACACATTTCGTTATTTGTTTGATTTTGTAATTACAACGGTCGTTATTATTCGACATATATATATAGTGTGTGCTCTGTCAGTTTAGTTGGTTTGGAGGAAACACAGCACTCAGAAAACCGGTTGGAAACTATCATATAAAACAAGTCTAAGTATTAAAAAATAATAAAAAAGAACATAAGAAACCTGCTTATTTGTTAACAAATTACGTAGTGACAGTTTCATCAATAGAGAAGTTTTGGTTACAAGCAGACCTAAAGGTACGAAAATACGTTAGTTTTAAGCTCCAAAATAACAAAATGGTAACATATTACGGTGCTCCAAGAAAATAGTTAGCATAACTTTTTCTTTTAGCATATTCTAGAATATTTTTTTTTCATATTTATTAACTTGACGATATGCGTCTACCTAGATATTTCTTGTTGAAAATATTGAAGACACGTCAAACTGCACTCAATGTTTCGTAAATAAAACCCACTATTCTTGTAAAATGCTAGAAATAACAAAAAAATCTGATATCATAAATAAAATTAACTACTCGTTGCATTCTAAATATAAAAAATGATGATATGAAATAATCAAACTAACTAATCCGTTAAAACTAGGAAACTATAAGGAAACAACTATTCTGTTAAAATCTGGCAACGAGAAAAAGAAGTATTTAGTTAAAATCAAATAATATAAAGAAAATCGCTTATTTAGTTCAAACGCCTACTATTATCTAATAATTTCTTTCCTTAACACGACTGGTAAATGATCTGTTGCAAATCTCTTAGCCGATGGTGCTGGTGCCCCAAGTCGATCCATATTCTTTAGTTTTCTAATACCATTAAGTATAAAGGATATCCAAATTCTAAAGTTGTGATCTGAATATGTCTTTATACTCTGAATAGATATTTGTTTTTGGAAAGGGCTGTTACATAACCGTACCAAAAACGATCAATTTTTTTTGTCAATACACCACCTACGAAAAGCCAAATAATATCAAACTGTAGTTGTGATAGATGCCGTACCAGGAAAAATTTTTATCGCCTGTAATTTTCACGTGACTTTCTGTCTGGCGTATTCGAAATATTTTAATGCAACATACTCAACCCTCTGTATTCAGTTCGGCAGTTGTTTCGTCCAATATATTTTGAATATTTTGCCTGAGAGCTTTCATTACTCGTGGTTTGTTTGTTTCAGAAATTTGATCATTCTACGTTAACCGCCACTAATTTTGAAATGGTAGACAACAGGGAAATCAGCTACTTGGTTAAAGTGATTTTACCCACGGTTTCAAAATGTCGAACAAGTTTATGCAGCGAGGATGTAAAACCTGGACCTCAAGATTCAATTCCAGCACACAAATCATTAGTCCAGACTTGATTCCATATTATAAGTGGAATAGAATGACTTTTTGTACTTAGGTTTAAAGTTAACATTATACTGTAAGTGTTTGACATAACATTATACTTCCTCACGTATAACCGAGAAGAGTTATTTAAAGAAAAATGGCTAGGTTATTCATCCTCATCAAATCAAAAGTGCTTGGTTCTCAGGATGACTAGGAATAAAAATAGAGGAAAATCATCTATCCTAATCAAAGACAATATAATAAACTTAAATTGTAGGAAAACGTATCCCTCACCGTCCAGTCACAAATCACTGCATTTTCCTTTAGTCTGTAAGTCCCTCTGACATTTGTGGCCATAAGGGGAAAGTAGCTTACACCAGGCTGTCTCTCTTACACATTCATTACATTAGGACTAATATTAAGGCTCCAATTCCTATACTGATAAAAAATATGAATATATATATATATATACATTCCAAAATCACAAATAAAACAACATAATAATCATGAGAAAGTACAACTGTATGTTATATCTAAGTAGCAGATGACTCCTGGTAGACTTTCTTCCCATGTATTGATCGAAAACAAGTGAATGATGATCCTGACATTTGAAAATTAGCAATATGATGTAAAATTACTGCGGTTTACAAAACAATAAAGTATCACTTCTTTCTAGGATTTTCACTGATTATACGATACTCGTATTCCTTATAACGTTTCAAGTAAATTTCAAGCCAAAGTCATCACTTGTTGGACAAATGTAAAATAATCAAATCAAGAAAATTCAATTGGTTAAAAAATTTATGATATTAAATTCAAACACTACGAAACATTTACCGAATATTGAACTTATATAGCATATGATTTCTGTATATTGTTTTATAATGTGCGTGAAATTATAACTATAGTAGGATCACAATCTAAAAAAGAAACTTGTTCATGATAAGTTTAATACAGTTAAAGTTGTTGAAAACATTGTTACACAAAAAAGTTACAACATATAATATAAATGTATGAAATATCCATAATTAAAATACTTTTATAAACAAACCAAACATAATTAGTCTAAAATTTATCAGCTTGAATGACACCTTTTTCGTATTCAAAGTATAGAGTCAATTATAATTTTGTTTGACAAGATGTCAAGCTAGAGATTGTGCAAAATATTATCTGTAAATATAACGATATGTGTAAAATATACATATTAAATGAAACTTTGAATCAGATGTATTTAGTGTTGATTTTAAGATAAACATCTTTGATCAAAGTATGCACGTATAAAATTTTTATATTCA
>NW_013665980.1:429066-449574 GCF_000517525.1 Limulus polyphemus | reverse complement strand
TGTTTGACAAAATATTATCTGTAAATATAACGGCATGTGTAAAATATACATATTAAATGAAACTTTGAATCAGATTTATTTAGTGTTGATTTTAAGATAAACATCTTTGATCAAAGTATGCACGTATAAAATTTTTATATTCAATAACCAAACTAAAAAAATACATTTAGTTTTTCAGGCTTCCTACTTTGAACTTGTTGCTATATTGAAACACACTGAAGTCATAAGTGTAATTAATAGACTTGTATTCTTGTAATGTCACTATTCCTGGAATTCATGTGCTACGACCTTTACAATGACTTATGTCACATGGTCGTTAAACTTAGTATTATTTCTGTATATGGACATAACTACAGTGTATGATTTATAAAAAAATAATTGATAATTTGTTGCGCTTTTGTGTATAAGTTAATTGAAAAGGTTGTAATTGCTTAAAATCGTTCCACTTGTATGGAACATCATACAGTTTTGTGAACATAGAAGATGTTTACAGGTTCTATGAGATAATGTATTTTGAGAAAACATAAAACATAAACGACAGAGCACTATCATAATAAAAGAAATGTGTTTTTGTTTGGTAAAACTATATTATATTTAGCTATTGTGACATGTTTCCATAGGGTGTTTTATACATTCATCAAATTTGGCACAGGGAACAGTCCTTTTCATTGGATATACCTAAAAAAAGATGCCTTATTTTATTGAAATCCCTTTGTCGAAGACTATGATCTGAAATTAGTTCACAACTGTTAGCAAATGATTACTGCAGAAAAATGCAATGTTGAATTTCATCACAATCTTTCCAATCAAATAGAGAATCTTTGATCCTGATGGTTCCAGAAAGAAGATGAAACACTGCAGTCATTGGTAATAACGTTCATGTATATCGTGAATGTAATTCGTCTTTCTAAAAAATTAAGAATAAAACTAGCATGCGAAACAAACTGTCCCACACCATCATACCTACTACAGCAGTTTGTTAAGTAATGTTAAGTGTGAAACGCGACTCATTTGACAAAATCACAGATTTACAATAATGTATTATTCACCTTTTGTAATTTCATCAACACTGATGCTCTGATTTTCTGATTGCATCTGGGGTAAGCAGTTTCCAGATTAGTTTTTGACTCTCACATATGTAGTGTTTTTCACATATAATAGTTAATATTAATTAAATCCTGGTCGCTGTTGGAAGAATTAACCAACTTAGACAAGACACAATCTAACTGCAGTTACACCCTATAAGCCTTACCTATTGTCTTTTTCTCTTAGTTAGTCAAAGGCGATTGGCTGTTACATTTTATCATAGTAGAAGATGTATTCCCTATCTGTTGCTATTATCGATAGTTTGTGATGACAGATTTAATTCATGGTGAAGAGGAACCCACTTGAAATAAATAAATATATATATATATATAGTAGAGACGGCTGATATGGGATTGAAAGCTTTTATTTGAAAATCACGAAATAAGTAACAACAAAGAAACAATATTCCATAAGGAATCTTCTGCAAGATAGGAATTTAGACATTCTATCAGTTAGAGCTCGTAAATCTTCAGTAAAGGTTCGCCATGAATAATGGATAGTCATTCTTAGTATCGCACGTGAAAGTTTTGTTACTCATGGTACGACTTTTTTTTCTCATTTTGTCGTGCACCTGAAAATAACGTTACCTTGAATGCGAACTACTCGCAAGTCAAATTGTCTTCGGAGAATTTGCAGTTTGGCTTCACGCTGAGAAAAAATAAAGCTGTTTGTCTTGATTTTAAAGCAATAAAAACTGTTGTGTTACCTGGGTAGATTTATCATGTACGCATCTGAAAAATTCCCTATATTAGAGTTCTGTGTAACGAAGTATGGTTTAAATGGAAATTCTTTCTTTCTAGCCTTCCGCTCCTAAGAAATCTGAACATTACCTGAATACACAACAAATAATATGCAGTTGAGAAAGGTAAATATGATCAAAGGTTTTAGATATTTTAGATTACATGAACAAAACATAGCAGCTATTGTAGTAAACCTTGGTGACCGCAGAACAACGCCTCCCAAAGAAATAAATTTGTTGGGCAATTGTTTGAGTCTTACATAAACAGAATTTTAGTTTAATAATTGGATAATTTTCAAAACAACGAGTAAGTTTATGGATCTCTCCAAATTTCAAAGGGTCGTAATTTTGGTGCATCAGTTAGAGAGATTCGGCTTGTCCAAAAAGAAGAACTAACATCATCTTGATCGTCAGAAGATCATGAACCCGAAACTGAGCCAATATACTATTAAGCTGTCTACCTGTGAGACATTTAGTCTCATTTAACATTACCGAAACGTTCCATATTTACTGGGACAAGTAAAGAGCGATTACCAGGTAAAACTAGGCCTAATTAATTATTAATTCAAAACCTTTAAAGCCATTGCTGGGCAATTTCACTGAGATTTTAACCTAGATGTATTGATTTTTCAAATACCAGAGCTACAAAATTTATTGGTTTGAAGAATGAATTGTTTGTTTGTTTGTAATTAAGCACAAAGCTACACAATGGGCTATCTGTGCTTTGCCCACCACGGGTATCGAAACCCAGATTCTTGTGTTGTAAGTCCGCAGACATTCCGCTGTGCCACTGGGGGCCAAAAAATAAATTAACAGCACCCCTGATATAAAAACTCTTTTAATTCGCTTATCCTTACAAATGATGTCCCATAAATTACTTTAATAAAAGATAATTTCAATACGTGAACTTAACAATATTGTACAAAGAAATATAAGATCGTGATTTAAATCTATCTATCTATCTGTGTATCTGTAAACATAGACATATTTGTACGTTTCACACAGAACAGTTTAATGCCAGCATCAGCGTACGAATTAGAGCTTTGATATGCAAATAGAACTCGGTACGAGATTCGAAAAAATAAAAATAAAACCCGTTACAATGGAAATCAAAGTATGAACATTTTATAAACACGTTTATCGCCATCTGTTTTCAGTGTTAGTGAATTAGAATTACAATATTATAAACATACTTCCTCGTGGGTCAGCGGTAAATTTAGGAAATACAACACTAAAATCAAGAGTTCAATTCCCAGTGTTGGATAGAGCATAGACTACAACTCCCAGTGTTGGATAGAGCATAGACTACAATTCCCAGTGTTGGATAGAGCATAGACTACAATTCCCAGTGTTGGATAGAGCATAGACTACAATTCCCAGTGTTGGATAGAGCATAGACTACAACTCCCAGTGTTGGATAGAGCATAGACTACAATTCCCAGTGTTGGATAGAGCATAGACTACAATTCCCAGTGTTGGATAGAGCATAAACTACAACTCCCAGTGTTGGATAGAGCATAGACTACAATTCCCAGTGTTGGATAGAGCATAGACTACAACTCCTTCTTTGTGCAGATTGCCCCAGATCAGTCTTTTAAACATTTTCAATTTCTTTTCAGTTTCATTGGTTTGAATGTTTAATGTTACTCACTTAGGGCAGAAAATAAACCATTTAAAGGAATACAAGTTGGTGTTTATTAACACTTACTATATCTTAAAATATTGTACATGTGATCACACTCGTTTAACACCCAAATATATCATACGTGTGAGATGTAAAATCAGACAATTTAAACAACTGAATATTACTGTCCTTATATTAGTATACATAATTTTAATAACTTTTAAGAATTTTAAGGTTTAAAATAAAGAACCATATTTTTAGTTATAAGCTAGGCGTAAGGTGTTCTAACGACAAATGTATCTCCTATGCCAGATTTGGTTCCACATATCTTAAGGTTTTTACCCAATCGTAAACCGTAGTTTGGTATATCATTCATATTTATTAAAGACTGCAGACTACAGGTAGGCATATTTTATATTGGATGGATCTCCTATACTTAATTAACTAGATTATATAACTTCAAGTGCTGCCCCCAGTGGCACAGCAGTATGTCTGCGGACTTACAACGCTAGAAACCGGGTTTTGATACCCGTGATGGGCAGAGTACAGATAGTCTATTGTGTAGCTTTGTGCTTAACATCAAACAAACTTAAAGTGCTTTTGCTCAACTGTTACGACATCCTTATGTTTTCTTATTCACAAATAATTGACATGAAAATGTATTAAATTACTCTTTTGAGAGTTCGAGGTGAAAACATCAAGACATATTTGAGAATAGTTTTGTTTGTTTGTTTATAAGCGCAAAGCTACACAATGAGCTATTTTTGCTGTATTGAACTGTATAAACTCTGAGATTTGCCGCTTAGGCAACGAAGAGCATGTAGAAAAAACATCTAGATAATAACCTTAAATTAGAGTACATTTTTGCCGTACTTGAAGGTTATAATACGGAAATGTATTTCATTTCTTTTTGCCTACAGTAAATAAGTAGCTTCTTTAATATCTTTCATATGCCTTTTGGGGTATTATTGTTTTTTTATTTATCTAGAAATTAGCGTTTCCTAGTTCCAAGATACTCAACCAACTATACTTGAAAAGCCTAATTTTTGTATCCCGTAGCATATGGACAACCGCCTTTAATAAAAGGATAATTAATTAAACAAAGCAACCGCTGATAAAGAGGAATAGCAACTTGGATTTGACATAATTCAATTTATATTTTCAAGCAATATTATACACCCTAAAATATACGAAACATAAAATGTTGTGTGATATTAGAACACATCTATTTTAAAACTGTCTGATGAAGATCGGTAATATTATACTTCTAAATGTATTATTCGGCGTAAAATACGATTGTTGGTAAACGCCAGTCAATTTTACTCTTCCAAAACATATACTGCTATATTCAAATTCGATGACGAGGAACCCACTTTGAGACTAATAATGGCTGGAGACGGCTTGAATGGGTAATGAAGAAAAACTTTAATATAAGTTTAACATAACAGCAAATGTACGACGTTTCGACAAAGTTTTGTCATCATCAGCTACCCACTGTCTTAGGAAGGAAATATCGTTTCTCTGATGATGACAAAATCTTGTCGAAACGTTGTACATTTGCTGTTATGTTAAACTTATATTAAAGTTTTTCTTCATTACCCATTCAAGCCGTCTCCAGCCATTATTATATACTGCTATAGATAGGAGTTAAATATTTGAGGTCAACTTTGGATACGTTTTTATCAGCTCAATTATGAAGTCAAAACAAAACATAAGTGCCTTTAGTTCATGAAAACTTATGGAAGTCTTGAAAATGACTCTTACAAGAAAAGTGAGAAATAAGATTCAATCAAAATTTAGGAACATGGAATTTCTAGTTTTTATGTTTGAGGTTTTGTTTATTTAAATACACTAAAATACAGTTATAATATTTTTGAAAGATTCATTGATATTTAACTTACATTTAACAGTATTCTATTCAATAAGTTTTTTTTCAATCATTTATACTTTTATAAAATATGGATTTTCATGAAAGTTCAGTTTTAAGTTGTTTTTTTTAAATGTCAACAAAGAAAATATGAAAATTAATATACATATTAAATAGCTCATGAAAGTCAGCATATATTACTTGTTGGTTGATATTCATCTCAACGGGATGCGAACTAGGGATTCTTGAACCCATAGTCCAGTACGTTAATCATTAGTACAGATGATAATACGTCAATTCCTCCGTACGAACTTTGCTTACGTCAAGATAAACCAATTGAAAAATCAGAACTTGAAAATATTTTACAAAAATAAAATATACATTATAACAGTTTACAAAAATAGGAGGGACGAAAAAGTGGAGTCTTTTTTCTCATCAATCAAATCTATAAGAAGGAACTGAATTTGAAAAGACATAGCTCAAGAACACCGACCAGATACATTAATCATACGTCGTCATTGAGCTACAATAGAAAACAATGTAGAAAACGCACAAGCAATATGTTTCGTCCCCTAATTAAACTGAGCATATGTCATTTATGAAACTGACATGAATCAGTAGGCTCAATAATTTGACCACCAGTCTTTTCTTTTAGATAAATTATCATGTTTTTTTTTGTCGTAGGGACTTATTCTATACTTTTAAACATTCAAATATTTGTTTTGTTGAATTTCGTGCAAAGCTATTCGAGTGTTATCTGCGCTACTCGTCATTAAATTAAAAATGATAGACTAGAGGGAAGGCAGCTAGTCAAAATCACTCACCACCAATTCTTGAGATACTCTTTACAAACGAAAAGTGAAATTGACAGTTACATTATAACGCCTCGGCCTGGCATGGCTAGGTGGTTAGGGCGCTTGACTCGCAATCTGAGGATCGCGTGTTCGAATCCCCGTCCCACCAAACATATTCGCTCTTTCAGCCATGGGGCGTTATAATGTGACGGTCAATCCTACTATTCGTTGGTAAAAGAGTTGGGGTTATGACTAACTGCCTTCTCTCTAGTCTTACACTGCTAAATTAGGGACGGATATCGCAGATAACCCTCGTGTAGCTTTGCACGAAACTTAAAACAAAAAAAATTATAACAACTCCAAGGACGAGCATGTTCGGTCACGGGATTCGAACTCACCACCCACAGAATGAGAGTCAAGCGTTCTAACCCCTCAAAACAACGCAACACCTGATTCGAACTCACCACCCACAGAATGAGAGTCAAGCGTTCTAACCCCTCAAACAAAGCAACACCTGATTCGAACTCACCACCCACAGAAAAAGAGTCAAGCGTTCTAACTCTCAAAACAACGCAACACCTGACAGTCATGTTAATTTTATTTGATAAAGGGAATTGATTGTTCTATAAGCTTATATTTATGTCTAATTCTTTTTTTAAATTTAATAATGATTTACTGTATTCTTCGAAAATGAAACAATACGAATAAAATTTACATATTTTTTTTAGTTTTGTTTCCAACTTCTATCACTGCCTTTCAATAAATAAAAAAACAACAACATTTTATCTAACTAAGTAAAATCCTGTAACATACTTACTAATGTGCTTAATAGTATAAACATAGTATTAATGGGCACTTCCTTCAAATATTTTCAATATCTGAAGGAAATATGCATAGATGTTAACTTTCTCAAGGTTATATTTTGAAATTTAGTGTCGGCATTAGTTAAATATCGCTTAGACCATATCTATAAGCGAAGTTAATGTATATAGTAATCAACTATAAAATCACATTTATCAAATACGAATTAATCTGAATACTAAGTGTGAATTGTGATGAAACTTATGTGAACCTACTGATACACAAATTACATTATGCAATGTGTATTAAAGTAAACTCCTTCCCCTTTATAACTCATCAGAACTATTATGCTCTAATCTAGAGTAATATTATAGTTTAACCACTTTGTCTGAAAGATAGCGGTTCATGTTTTATATGTTAAATGTTACTTAAATTTAACTGTCCATCTGCTGAGACCAGCCAGATTACCAACAACGTATGTGATAAATCAAAATGTTTATAACATTAACATAAATAAAAAAATTGTGACCAACCACCTTTTCTTTTCTGTTTGCACAACGATGGATATTAATAAGGGCATTTTTATTATATTTTACTCCCTTGGTAATTTAATATCCTTCAATATATAGGTTAATAAGTAGTGTGAAAGTAAAACTAAGCTCGTCTATGTAGAGAAGATTAAAATCAACACTTTAGATCTAAAGAGTAGAGTATATGTAACACAGTTGGATATCGACGAGGACAACGACCTTCGTTCTCTGCACACAAGCAAGTATATAGGTGTAATCGGTAGGATCACTCTATAATAATAACAGTAACCTAGCCAAGACTTGCAGTTTTCTGTTTTCACTCTGTTTAATTATTCCCAGTACAATGAACTTCAATGTTTTCACAATGTACAAAATAAAATTATTAAACACGGATATCTGATAGCCAACTGTTGGATAATAATTATGTTAAACCGTTGGAAAACAAATATATATCCTTGGTGACATTAGTTGTACAGAGTTGTATGTATTAAATTAAACAACTAAAACACGTGGTCTTCATTATAAGTTGTAGAAGTATATGTATCAATTAAACAACTAAAACATATGATCTTCATTATAAGTTGTAGAAGTGTACATGCTAAATGAAATAATTAAGATATATGGCCTTTCATTATATGTTGTAGAACTATATATATAAAATTAAATAACTAAAACACATAGTCTTCATTATAAGTTGTAGAACTGTGAATATTAGCTTAAATAAATAAAACACATGGTTTTTCGCATATAATTTGTGTAACTATGCGCATATTAACTTAAAAAATTAAAACACACAGTCATTATTATAAGTTGTAAATATTGAATCAAACATGAATGAAGTTGTTAAATCCAGTTATTCAACTTAAACTGTAAGTACCTTGATTGAAACCGTTCATTATCCAGTTTAGACTGCAAATAGCTTGAATTAAGTCACTTGTTCTAGTTATTTAGATTATGCTGGTGAGTTTCATGATCAGGAGGATTGTTCGATAATTCTCAATTTACCTTTTTCAAAATTCAATTAAATATTTCGTATCCCTTTTTATTTTCACCTGATGCCATTAATTAATTACCAAGTTGACTATTTTCCCTTTTTTTCAAGGTTACTCGATTTTTTTAACAAATGAAACCCCAATATAGAAATTGAGTTTTTGGTATATATAAATTATTTTGCGTTAAAATAGATATGCTGATTATTTTACCATGTTGTTTGCTAACATTAGAATAAAAATATATACTAGTATACAGAGACAATAATCTTTAAAGTATTCCAAAGGAATTGAACAATAAATCATATTATCGAAAGACGTTGCATCTCAACTTCTGACAGGATTTGAAATAATTTTTAATCTCATGCACAATATTAGTTCAGTAAAGCAAAATTAGTATGAATTGAACGTTATATTGAGAAAACACAACAACAAAAACAGCCCATTACTTAAGCAATAAGATTTCCGTTTACTCGACATATTGCCTTACATATTCTTTAGAATCGCAATGTTATTTGTTAATAAAGATTGACGTTACGTTGTTCTCGGGTACTTTAATAAGCAACTGATAATAATGATGTAATGCAGTGTATTCAGAAGTGATCTGGAGAAATAACTAAAGTTTCTTCACTTCAACAAACATCAACTGCTGGATTAACCGCCAGGCAACAACTTTTATCCATCTTCATAAAAGTTATATTGAACATTAGCTTTTACACCCTTGCAGTGAGGCAACTTGAAAGATTCGTTAAGTTGAAATATAGAACAAGAACTATATATCCATTATCATGACATAAAAAGTAACCATTAAATAACCTTTTATTAGTCTATTAAGGGTACGCACTAGATCTAAGAAGAAAATGTATTGCTTATAAAGCATTTTAATAACCAAATGTTTGCCATTTTATTTTCTTGCGGCTTCTGTATAGAGAGATAACTGCTAAGACTCGGCAAGCTCTTGGGAAAGCTTACGTTATAAGAACATTGTGGAATTATAATCGAATGTAATACCATAAGGTCATTATGAGCGTTAACAGTTAAGATTATGGTTTCACTCGGGATTGCTTACATTAAATTCTTATTAACCAAAAAAATAAATCAACAACCATTGCCTTAAAACATAATTTTCAATACATGTTTACATAAGATGTTATATTTTTGTAACAGTTGTTATTCATAAATAAATAGCAAATTACATATAACATGGTAGATTTATCATTTTTCATCATTTGAACAAGACTCTGTCCTGAACGTCCTATTCCTAGTGAAATATTAGGTCGTCAATAAACTGACGTCGCTTGTTTTACATGAAAATACCCGAACAAACTATATATCAAAATAAAACATTTATTAAATGAAATAGTCTCCATTCTTATCGATGACGCTTTTCCATCTTACAATCAGGCTGTTAATGCCCTGATTAACACCTTTTTAACACCTTCCACGTGTGCATACGTTTTCTCATTAATATGATGTTGCAGCAAACGAAAAAGATGGTAATCTGATGGTGCCATATCTGAAGAATATGGTGGGTGAGGGAGAACTTCCTAATCCAACTCCATAAATCTTGTGTTGTCAAACCTGCCACATGTGTACGTGCATTATCGTGGAGAAAAACACCTTTCCGACTGACGAGTGAAAAGCGTTTCTGATGAAGAGCTTGATTTTAACGCCCCATTTGCTGACTATAGATCTATTTATCCCTGTGGATTGAGGAGTTCGATATGAATTACTCCTTTGATGTCCCACCAAATGCAAAGCATCACTTTCTGAGGATGGAGTCCAGGTTTTGAGATTGTAAGTGGTTTTTGTCTAGGACTGAGCCATTGTTTCTGGCGTTCAATATTCATACAGAGAATCCATTTTTCATCACTCGTGACAATTCTATCCAAATAGACGAAGCAACGTCCACACGTTGGAAACGATGATCATCGGAGAGTTCGCGAGGCACCCAAACACCTTCTTTATGGAGTTTCCCACATTCCTTAGATGTTTATTGTATTGTTTCATGAGAGACATACAATTTCAGGGCCATTTCACAAGTATGTTGCCTTGGGTTAGACTCAACAAGAGTCTTCAGAGCATCAATATCAATTCCAACATGTCAGCCCCTGCCATCACACTTTTTAAGGCTAAAGTCACCTGAACGAAATTTGCTGAACCATCACTTACGAACGTTCAAAACATTTCCATCAAATTCTTTGATATTCTTTGTGGCTACAGATCCGTTGTTTCACTTCTTGTATTCAAACAGCATTACATGCCGAATGTGTGTCTCGTCGAGTGCCATCATTAGAGTATAATAAACTTTACACATTATATAGGCTACACTATCGTGACGTTTAGGCGGTTCGTTTAATTATTATACGTGATGTACTTTTTCGGGGATGGTTAATGAAAGTATTCCAAATCGCGACATTAATTTCTTGACGCCCCCCAGTGGCACAGCGGTATGTCTGCGGACTTACAACGCTAGAAACCGGGTTTCGATACCCGTGGTGGGCAGAGCACAGATAGCCCTTGTGTAGCTTTGTGCATAATTAAAAACAAACAAACAAACAATTTCTTGACGACCTAATAAAATACACAATAAAACGCACCTGAATTTATGAATTTTCTACAAGAAAAGACTTTTACATATTCTTCTATCGCATCACATAACTTCAAACGTAATTATATGGTATATTCTGTTTTAAATAGCTAAAGTGATTTAATTAATAACGAAATTAGTTAAAAAGCAATGGGTTTTATCTCGGACATTTGCTGGATATTTTATACGTTTAATAACAAATTTATATTGAAAACCAACATACACTCACCGGTACTGTAATTTTATTACGTCTGTTAAAACTAGTCTGGAAAGAACTCTAATACTTCTTTGTAAACATACTTCCCATGGCAATGACAATGATAATCTTTTCAGTGTATATTCAGCTTCACTTGTCTCGCTATATATCAATGAATCAAGTAAACTGAACTATAGATTAACATCTCTTATAACCAAGAAGAAATGTTTTTTTACATCACGAAGCTATAGAAAGAGTGAGGATAATTTACATATACAAATAAAGTGAATAATTAAATCGAATTATAAGAACGAGTGGTTGAAACTAATGACGAGAAAGTCTAAAATTAAGATAGCTTTGAGAAGAAACCCTACCAAACTAAAGGTTTTGTTTTCCTTTTTTCTTGTTTGGATGATGTTAAGCATAAAGATACACAATCAATTATCTGTGCTTTTTCCCTTACGGTTATTGAATCCTGAATGTTAGTGTCGTATGTCTTCAAATTTATCGCTGAACGAAAGGAAAGCCAAACTAATGATTTCCATGAAGGAAACTCAGTCTACTGCTCATCAGAATTCGGTAAAATAAATGTAAATGAAGCAGGATAAGAACGTATCAAGTAACTTAGAGATGTCTGAATAACTGCTGCAGTAAAATAAGAAATGACCATCGAATTTCTTAAAGAGAAAAATTGTACAGAGGGAACATATGCTGACCCTCGACGAAAAAAACAAGACTCCAAGAAAGCAGCCCAGGATACTTTCTAATTCAAACTAGTTAGGTTAAACTTTACTTAACGTTAGATCAGAGTAAGGATTTGTGGCCGAATAACAGGCGTAATTGTATCTAATTGATCAAGATAGAAGTTGAACTCTTGTTTAGTAAATATTGAAAGTGTAGAAACAACTTATTGTTGTATTTTATCACATGAAATAAGCATTACGAAATTACTCAGTGTTTGTAAATAAAGCTTTTAAAATGATTAATTTTCTTATCATTGTCAGTTTATATGATACAAAGACGTGAGATGTTTCACACACTATAAGAAGTCTTGTTAAAGATGACATGGCATAGTGAGTTTTACTGGCTTAAGATACACATCTTTCTAATATTTTTCTTTTTTCCAGGGTAAGCTAAATTCACACTATAATGGGTTATATAGATAGTGTATATATATACATGTATATGTACACACACACACACACACACACATATATATAAGTAATGGATGTAATTCATCAACCGAACAATAATAATAATATTTATAATACATGAATAATATTTGTTTCCCTTACGGTCAGAAACTAGTATTGTTTTCTCCGATAACGCCTTTATTTTAGTTTTATGATCAGGTATACTTTAGAAATACTTCATTCTTCGAAAATAAATCATTTGAAAGAACGTAAAATACTGAAAGAACACTTATTCTGTGGTTTATATTTTATGCTTTTTTCCATTGGTACTCCAATATAACGATACTTTTGATGGGCGAATTCTCATCGTGATTTTATTAACTATATTACTTAATCTTGAAGTCTTTCCGAATTGCCTTTACTTTATGCGCATATATATATATATATATATATAACTTTTTGTGATTGCATTAAGATAATTAGATACGGAGCCACGAAGTATTTTGAATCAGTAATTCACTGCCTTCGCTGCTAAGCCTAGTTGAGAAAGTATAGTTGTTCGAAACGTCGAGAAGAAAAAGAATAGATAAAAAGGCAGACATTGAATGAACTTTAGTTTATTTGTATGTATGTATATAACTATAAAATACATTGCGCGTACGTGCACTTGTAAGACTTATTCAGAAATAATTTATAAAACGATCGATACTAGCAGAGTAAATGGAAGATATACAGATAATTTATTCTTTAGATGTTTGAAAACGTAAGTTAAAAGCCCAGGACTGTTTGTTTTTGTTTTAGGAACATGTTTTACAGTTTTCCAGAGAAAATGTTGTATGAAGATAAATCACAATTGTTGGATCATTTCACTCTTACGAAAAGGTTAAATTATAGTATTTAGAAGAACATTATTTTTAATATAATTCTCTTCTGAGAATGTCAAACATTACTCATGAAAAAATATAAATAAAGTCACAAAATACATAATCTTTACATCATCAGAAACCTAGTTTATTAGTTTTTGTTTCAGATGAGACACAATATATATATATAATGACATTTTCCCAAGTCTAAAGAGCTAGAATTTTTAACACAAACAGAAACTTATATTATGCGACACACATGTTCACATGGATAAGTTAGATTTAGGCATACCTATCCATAACTTAGAGTTGAAGACCAAAGAAACGGCAACAAATCAGTGAGCTCTCGCCGCACTGGTGGCTGCTTTTAAGTATAGAGCGAGATTGATTGCTACAGTCTTAACGTTCTCAAAGATGAAAGTATGGAGCGTATTTAGCGACATGTCACGGTTCGAAATATGAACTTTCCGATCCGCAGCCTGGTATTCTAATCACTAGACCAGGCTCGGCCCTAAAGAATTTGTATCTTGTGAGTCGCACAACTATCTCGTCAAGACCGCGTGCATTTATCACAGAACATTTCCAAATAAGCTTTTCGACAGTCCCCATAATTTTGGGTGACAAGCACATACACAAACACTTGTTTGTGTTTTTTGTTTTTTAACTATGCTCAAAATGTTTATTTCATGCTAATTTTTCTTTTTCATGTTTTTAAAGAAAAGTTAATTAGAAAACCCGTACTATAATTCTTTTTTATTTATGAAAAAGAACCAAAATTGAATATGTTAATATATATTCGTACCTATGTCCTAACATCATTCGGGCCAGGCGTGGTTAATGTTCTGGGTGGCCCGGCATGGCCAGGTGATTGGGGTGCTCGACTCGCAATCTGTGAATTGCGGGTTCGAAGCCCCGTCCCACCAAACATGCTCGCCCTTTCAGCCGTGGGGGCGGTATAATGTGACGGTCAACCCCACTATTCTTTGGTAAAAGAGTAGCCCAAGAGTTGGCGGTGGGTGGTGAAGCTTAGATGCCTTCCCTCTAGTCTTAAACTGCTAAATTAGGGACGGCTAGTGCAGATAGCCCTCGTGTAGCTTTGCGCGAAATTCAAAAACAAACAAACTATAGTGACTTTATATTATTGATATTTAGAGCTTGGCGATTTAATCTATCAACTATGAAAAGCGACTCCATGGACTAGTGCCACAAAAAAAAAAACTAATAGATTAATCGAAATTTGTGCTTTCGAATATTCCAGTAATCGATTAATCTAAATTCCAATTTTATCGATTGTCACGAAAGTAATCAACTAATAGAGATTAGAGTTTCCTATTATTATCGTATTCGATTATTACAACAGTCGATTACGAAATTACGATAAATCGATCATCACGAAAATAATCAAGTAATCGTAATTAGGATTTTCGATAAGTACTATTTTCGATAATTCCAGTTATCCAAATAATTGGAATATTACTATCAAACTTTCTCACCCTGTCTTTGTTCTTTCAAAGCTACTAAGACGATCTGCCATTGCCACTAAAGTTTAACTGCTGACAAGGGGAGGGCAACGCCCGCCGCGAAAGTTTGTTTGTGAGGAACTGCTGGCTAGACTGGCTGGCGGAACTCGCTGGTAAACTGCTGATTAGAAGGAAAACAAACTCTCAGATACCACTCGAGGTGCCAACCAGTTGTGTGTGTGCTTGTTCATACCAGGGTTGAAAGAACACTAAACTGATTAGTAAATACCACTAATCGCTCAGCTCTATATGATATCGTTCTACTGATATTGTTTTACAGTAACTTGGTATTACCAATATCGTTTCACAGTGATCTGGTGTTTCTAATATTGTTTATAGTGACTTGATCTCAGTAATATTGTTATACAGTGACTTGGTATTACCAACGTTGTTTTATATTGGCTTCATATTACTGATATTGTTTTACAGAGATTTATAAACTGTTCATAAAATTGTAAATTCCTTCCAAATACACGTTTGAAGTCAGATATATCAGTTTCAAAATATGAAGAATTATTTACTATAATGAATATACATTTTTTTAAAACTCTGAACGAAAAATGTATCTATGGATAGATGCCACATTATTTTTGCACATCTTAAGAATCAGGCTCACGCCCCTTTTTTTGTTTAGTGAGAAAGCTTAATTTAATCCTAATGAAGATGTTTTTTCGCCCTGAAACTGACAAGCATTTTCAAAAGGTTTACACGATTTAAAAGTTTTAACATTTATCGCTATACTTTCAACGGCATTTAAATTTTCTGTTCTTATGTGTAATGTATAATTTATGGATTATTTCAAGTCTTCAGAAGGTAAGGATAAAGTTTAAAAACAAACTGTTTACCAGGTTGTTTGGCGTGGTTACCGAGACTACTCAACATGTTTTATTATTTTGTTCAAAATATGAGCTGATTATTTCATCATATCGACAAAGAATCATCGTCATTTGTGCTGACCACATGGCTTGCTTGTTTGTTTCAGAATTTTTACAGCACCCACCACCAACTCTTGTGCTTTCCTTATCTGATCGAATAGTTTTTGCGGTAACGGGTTGCGAACCATGAATTCTGAGACTGTAGACTAGTTCCCACCCGACCTTTCGAACACTTTGTGTTATCCTATATCATTTATATCATTTTTCTTATATGTCAGAACTCGGCCATAAAAACAACAAAAAATATATATATATAAATCCGCAGAATCTCACAAGATTTTCAAATGACGTTCAACCCACCCACTCCTATTGCACGGTGTCTCGTGACAGCAACCGGTCACACCAGCTGTCTCCTTGTCTCACGTGTCATTTCACTTCTTGGATGGCACTCATCTTCGCTGAATTAAAAATACTAGACGTATATATGGCGTAGCTAATGAAACCGAGTTCACCACCTTTGCGTCTTGGCAGATGTTCCGTTGGGATTGCATGCTCTGTAAATGAAGATTTCGCGTACGGTGTTGTGGTAACCGTGTTTCGTCCAACTTCCCATAGAGGGAGTGAGATCGACAGGTGATCAGAACCGACTATATAGGTTCAAACAAGCTTTATACACCCAATATGTATAATATTTAATATATATATATACTAGCAACCGAGAAGATGCATTGTGACGTTCAATGTTTGATTAATTGTCGCACATTTTCTAATCTTTCTTCCTGTATAGCATGTATCCAATGTCGTCGAAGTATCATGAGGTTGACGCTGGCCAATGGATGACCCGAGAAAAAAGAAAGTTTGACTTGGCCATGAGGGCGCAAAACCGTCTGAATTTAAAGAAAGCAGGTGTAGCTCCATCACAGCATGACTACCAAAGTACAGTCTACAAAAAATAAATAAATAAAAGAACAAAACATCTAATGGTAGCTTGTACTTAGAAGATATCACACACACACACACGTATTAAAAACATGGATACGGTAGGCCTTTTTTTGGCTTTTATATTGTGCAGCAAGAAAAAATTGAGTGATAAAAATGTAATGTTAAAAATTTGCTTTGATGATAGTTGTAGACAGATGCTGATTATTTATAACTGACTTTTTGTAAGAGCTGAAGGAATCTAAGAACTTGGAGACTTGACAACATTCTTTGTCCACCTTCATCAGCAGTTAATACGTTAAATACTCTTTACTGTAGCTTCAGGTTTGTTTTTTATTTTTTACTGGAGCGACACCTGCTGTACACAATAGGCTAAACGGCTGAGTTACAGACCATTATTCTTTCAGACATAGCCGTTCCTAATCCTGAACTATCGACCAGAGGGGAAAACAATCGAGCAGTGGGATTGACTGTCACTTTTATAACGCAAACAGTGCTGAAAGTGCAAAGCGTACTCTGGTAACATGATGTATCGAACCTGAAATCCTCGGATCCCAATCTGATAAGCGAATCGTACCAAAGTGCGGAACGCGTTTTTGAGGAAACGAGACCTGAACCACGAGTCTTCGGATTCACTATTCAAGCAGAGTAACCACTCGGGCTGCTGTTTGAGAATAACAAATCAGTGTGATTTTAAGGGAAGGAGTGTAGGTGCACTAGTTAAACTTTTCCAATATACATCTTCCGACAGGAGAGGTTTATTTCTCATTGACGCAACTTCCTGTTTTACGTTCTAAATGGAAATAATATATTAATCGTAAAACAAAACCTAGCTTAGTGAATTTAAACAACTTTCCTAAATGGTCGAACTTTACTTGTAAGATTGGCATAGTATAATGCAGTTTCTTTAACAGTGGCGTAGCCAAGGAGTAGGGGAGTTCATGGAGGAACCCCCTAACGAAATGAAATTTGGAAACCTTCATTTTTCTTTCAGTACACATACAAAACTTTTCAAATATACGATGTAGCAATTTGTTTATTTATGTTACAATATTCTGCTAAACTCTCTCGCGGCGCCGCGGTTGAGAAACACTGGTGAACACGCTTAGCACTTTCAGTTGTGGGTACGTTATAAGAGTGACAGTCAATCCCAGTATCCGGCTGAACGCAAGACAACACCCTTGTGGCGGTGGGTACTGCTGACTGACTGCTTATCTTATAGTTATTAGTTCGAAATTAGGGACGACTATATCTTATTTGGCCGTATAAGCACAAAGGTTCTGTTCAGGTTGAAAATACTAATACGCAGAGATTAATTTCTGTCGGATCCCCTGGGAACCTTCCTTTTTCTTTTCTTTTTTTTAATCTACAGGCGGAAACAGTATAATTAATTTTGACACTGCCTCGGTTGAATTGCGAATTTATACACAACTGATGTAATCAAGTACATTATTTTTCTCCGGCCCCATCCCTAATACCACACCTCAAAAAACGTTTACATTTGTCTCTTCCAAAACAAAAATTCCTCCCCTCTCTAAACTGTTTTTTTTCTTCAGAAATTGAGTATAGTTAATACAAGTTATAAACATAAAAAACGATGTGTGTTCTTTGAGTGACGTCTTCTTCTTCCTCATCTTCCTTTTTTTTTTTGCTTTTATTAAGTTTAGGGGTGTTGAGTGACAAGTTGTGACATTACTCTCACTCATTAAACTTGTTTTCTGGTGGTTTTGAAAATTTTTTTGCACGTGTTGTTGGTAAAGAAGAAATATATTTGCGATAAGTTTGTTTCATAATTTCGCGCAAAACTACATAAGAGCTGTCTATGCGAAGCCGTCCCTGTTAGACTACAAGGAAGGCAGCTGGTTAACAACACCCACCGCCAACTCTTGGGCTACTCTTGTCTAATCGGAGAGTTTGATTTGACCGTCACTCTTATAACGCACTCATGGCACCAAAGTGCGAAACGAGTTTTTCCGGTAACGAAACGCGAACCATGAGTCATCGGACTCACTGTTGAGGCACAGTAACTACTATGCCCGCTCCTGGCCTATTTGTGATAAGCAATGGAAAGAAAGCATTAGAGCTTATTCGGTATAATTATTAAGAAGAAATCACTGTCACGTGATACTTCTTCCATGATCAATTCTATTCTATTCGTTGGACAGAAGATACATCCGGCTATGTAAGCTAAACTTCTTGAGAAGCTATTTCACACCTCTGAATAGTTGTATTATACTATTGCAGCCAATAGATGGCGTCACTAAGCAGCAATAGAGAATGGAGTCTGAATTATCTAAATACTCGGTGTGGCCAATGTGTGGTGTTCTTGTGGGAAGTATTTAGTAGCTAAGGGCAATAAGAAGTTTCACTGTCTAACTTACTTTATACTTCGTAGATTATGTTATATGGAAGTCCGTTTTTTTCTTTTATTCCATAAATACAAGATGATTAAAGTAAATGATTAAATTCTTGTTACTTGAAAAAAAAAAGAGATAAGCGAACAAGGTCATGCCACCACAGAACAACACGTGATTTACGCAAATGTTGTTGTTTTCGAAGAAACAATGCGGGTTGGTTCTTAGTTCGAAAATAAACGAAGCAAATGACGTACTAAAGGTCTAATTACACCTCGTGACTGGCATTTATTCAACGCCCACTACCTAAGATGATGACGTCTTTCATGGAGTTGTCACTTAATTCTTTCTTTATATCACGTGCATTATTCAAAAGTTATGTGACTGTTTTGTTGCATAAAGATTTTTTTTTAATCTAAATAAACAAGAGTTCATGGAATGAAGACAGATGTGTGTGCACATCTGGATGAAACGTTAGTAAAACGAGCTTTTGAGACTACAAGTTTTTCTTGATACTTCCAGTGGGGCCACCCTCTTGATGGGACTGACTCATTATCTCAACTTTAGTTCTTCCGTGGTCTTGACATCACGAACCCTGGCGGTCATTAATGAAAATAGCGCGCTTATAAATAGTATCTTATAGTTTTGACCGTCAGTGCTGTATCGATGTTTGATGACGCCCTGTGTGACATATAGATTCGGCGCTCTCCATCCCAACCCATTATTTCGCTTTGTTAGTCAATCGGGCTAGTGGCACCCCCATTCGGGTTGGTGCTCTGTGCGAAAGCATTGTTCGCATTACCCACAGTACAGCCATTTTGACTCTTATCAGTATGTTGATATTGGTACTGGTCAACAGATTAAGGCTCTGATCTCGAAACACCAAGTTTATATTACACAGTGTTTATTAAACTTTTTTTTAATACTTTCAACCATAATCTCGAACATAGCTTTTTTTTTTTCGAGAACACTTGAAAATGAAGTCACTTACTGCGTGGAGAGACAGTCTCGTGAACAAATAGCAATGAACACTTACTCGGGTCAGAGACATTACTACAATGTTCTCAATTGACGATAAACAACCTTCCACAATGAAACTAGTCACGAACTATGAAACTGTATGTGTGTGTGTGTGCATTTAAAAGAGTATTGTCTATCTAGTCTCGGAACAGAAAAATAATTTGTATGAACTAAGTACATAGCATAAAAAAGAGGAGAAAAAAAAAGTAAAATAAAACCAGTTTGTTCCATTAAGGCCACCAAATCCCGCAGTGAGTCATTGACAAACTGCCATAGAAAAGATGGCAGAATCTTATAGAGAGTCCGTGTCTGATTAGCCCATTCTCCAAGATGTTCAGTGGATTCTGCCATCTTTCTGTTGTTGTTTTTTTACATTGCAAGATGTTCAGTGGATTCTGCCATCTTTCTGTTGTTGTTTTTTTTACATTGCAAGATGTTCAATGGATTCTGTCATCTTTCTGTTGTTGTTTTTTTACATTGCAAGATGTTCAGTGGATTCTGCCATCTTTCTGTTGTTGTTTTTTTTACATTGCAAGATGTTCAGTGGATTCTGCCATCTTTCTGTTGTTGTTTTTTTTACATTGCAAG
>NW_013665980.1:420729-428137 GCF_000517525.1 Limulus polyphemus | reverse complement strand
AGTCTTAAACTGCTAAATTAGGGACGGCTAGTGCAGATAGCCCTCGTGTAGCTTTGCGCGAAATCCGTAACAAACAAGCAGTGCTCTGGGCTTTGGATGGTAGGGTCCAAAGTTTAAGAGGTGAAGCCAATGAACACACACTGCACTCACATTTGTCTGCGTATTATAAAACAGACAGTCAGTTCAGACAGTGACGGGTACTGCTAAATAGTTTAAATTTGGAAAGGCTCTTAATGAACCCTATGATACTGTGATGTTACAAGTGTGTTCTTCAGGTTCAAAATTCCAAGTCCTAGGATCGTTATTGAGTAATATGTTTGTTCATGCTCTTATAATACATGTAAACATCCTGATTCTTTTCTTTTGTTTATATTACTTTCAAGTAAATAACTGTTTTTATTTTTAAATATTACAGATACTTAAAGTTAAATAACGAAATCTGAAAACCTGTGTGTACTATAATTCCCCATATGTTTAAAGTATTATGAATGTAAAAAATATATTTACTACAAATGTTTTCTTTACCTTTTGAATAACCATGTTTACATTCTGTTTATTTAATAATCCCTGTACTGCATGTACAAGTAATGCTTGTCTGTTTCACAGAACATCAGTTGCTATTGAGATTTAACGTTATCTGACACTAACGTAACTTAGTTCTTAGGAGGCGACAGTAAAGTTAAGTTTCTTTGTTGAACTTCAGCTTTAAATTAACGAACTTTCTCTCTGGTAGAGAAATTCTAGGCCTTGTTCCTTAAGAAGTATTTATTTTTCTCGTTTCATTAACTTTAGCTTAACGTTCACATTTTTTCTTGTTTTTCTAATTAAGTTCTCAGGAAATAGAGTGGAGAAAAAAATAAATCACGGATTTCTACTAACACGACTTTTAAAGAAAACAGTTTAGAAAGGTTTTTAATGAAAACATAGGACATGAGAAAGGAAATTAAACTGTATGCTTTCACTTGTTTGAAAACAATACCCGTCAGTGCTTTAGGACATAAGAACAAGTACAAAAACATTGTCAGATGTTACATCCGATAAATAATTACTTTGAATGAATTGAGTATTCGTTTGAAAAGAAATGTGTTTTTGCAAGTAAATTTAAAGTTGGTAATAGATGTACAAACAAGTCATTTCTTGCGTTTCCATTGCAGTCTTCGAATGAGGTACCGAGAATGTAGCTGATAATTTGAGTTTCAAACTTCCTTGGTTTTATCAGTTCCCAGTTTTGAATACCTTTAACGTTAATGGTACTAATAAAGCAATAATGTATCACTTTAGAGACAAGATTATCTATTGTACTTTATATGTACAATATTTTTTATTGATTTTTGAAGAATTTTATATGTCACTTTAGCTCCATTGAAGTAATGAGATGCGGGCACTTTTAATAGCCAAGTGGAAATATTACATAATCATATAACACATGTTATTTACATTAATACTAAAACTCGTGTTTACTGAGAAAAATTAAGTGTCACACTTTATGTGCATGAATCTGTTGAGTAAGTTGTGGATAACTTTTAACACTGATTTTGTTGCTATCCTCTAATACTTGCATCTAAATTAGCAATGATATATGTATGGAATTAAATATTATGAAGTTGAAGTTAAGGAATAAATCATGAAGCTAAAACGAGAGTTATTTAAGGCTATGTACTGATTTAATCAAGCGGTAAGTACTTATTTGACTTCAATCTAATTTCATTATTAATTGGAGTGAAGTATCTATTCAAAGAGGAATGGTTTGTAAATATTTTATATAGCGCTAATTAATTTTGTTGTCAAAATGGATTGAAATTTTATTCTTGAATGAACATCGCACGTTGAATTACATGAATTTAATGTTTTTATTTAATTATTTGATTAATAATCATAAACTAAGAAACAATCTATGTTAACTTAAGACTTTATCTGTGTTTTTATATTTAGTTTTAAGTAATCCATCTTCTTTAATGTTTCATGTTTATAAAATATTTAGTATTTATTTAAACCTCGTGAATAAACGATATTTACTCTTTCCTTATTGGCTGACAACTTTACCCGCCCTTCCCCTGAATACCTGTTTACTTGCATACGTGAATTCATTGACCATGTTACTGGATTGGTTTAGATGTGTAAATGCAGAGATGTACTTACATCATACTTTGCAGGACAATAGGTTAGAAGGAGGATTGCTTCAAATTTGCAAAAATCATGGTGTTAGGTACCCGTCTAGTAGAAATGACACAAAAACAATGTAACGAATTTATTATTATATATTTATTTTAATATCAACGTTTGTTTAGATTAAGTTAATATTTTAAAACATGCGTAACTTATAGTGTTAGATATGTATTGCGAAACTCTCACCTATTATCAAAAGTTGTAAAAGATTATCGAGAGTAAGAATCAACAATATATGTATATACGTAAATGCTTAAATGTGGTTCAGTATTGTTACCAGATTTTTACCAGATTGTATGGCTGTACAATAGGAGTGTGATAAGATTGAGCTTAAATCGTCATGTCACTTTTGATACCACTGTTTACAGTGATTAGATGACAATCCTGTTTCAGTCAAATCGAGAAGTATTAGCTCCTGCAGGACAGGCTACTCAAACCATTATGAAGGACATTTGTTTTGTGAAAAGTTTTGAGTGTAGTCCATGTAAAATGAGAGGTGCAAATATGCCCATTTCCATTAGAAATTACATTAAAAGAACGTGTTAAATAGGTAGAGTATATCAAAGTAAAACAACTCCTCACTTACTGTCTATGTCAACGAATAGCATGATTATCAAACATTTTTATCCTGTTTATTCAACTTGAGTCACAAAAGATCAGGGCATAACCGATGTCCTATAGCCAAGTCAATCGCCGGATGTGAACCCTCTAGAGCAGGTTAGTCCATTATTTGTTGTGTCTTAATAAGGAAATTTCTCAAACAAATAACTTCTATGGAGCCCTTAATCAACGTTTTTCGCTAGGAAAGGGGTGTAATCCCACATGATCTCAATTTGCAAGTAAGATATGTGGCAGTGACTCTGACATCAGTATTTCAAGGATCAGATGTACTAAAAGCTGAAACTAATGGTAATTTGCATTATAACTGTAATGAAAAACTTAGGTTCACAACATAAAGTAAAGAAAAAGAAAAAACATTAAATGTACGTGTTTCGAAAGGTGAATGTTTAGAGTTGATTTGTTTGTATTACTAATGTCAATTGTGTGCCCTTTCATTTCACATTTTTAATTTAAAAATGCATTCCTTCTGAAGTTGGTGTTTATTTACTGATTAGTTTGCATATTAGTTTTTATTCCTGAAAGAATTAACTAAACTTTTCTGGAGACGTTAGAAAAATGTATAAGTTCTCAAATACATTAAAATAAGTCATAGTGCAAACTTCAAAAGCTCATATCAGTTGGCGGATGAGAATGAATATAATACATTTATACGTACAGGAGCTTTAAGAACATATATTTTTGTGCTTTTGGAGAAAGAAAGTAAATTATTCAAGAGCTATCAGCAATGTACTAGACAAAAACGACTGTGAAAGATAAAAAAAGAGAGAAAGAAGTCGGTGAAATGTAGAGTAGAAGCTTATCTTAGTTATTTTCAAGACTTACTTAGAAATTATTCAACCAGCATTTAATATGCAAGTTTACAGAAATAACTTCTTGCACGCAAAATGCCACTCTAGATTTTTGCTTTGCAGTGGGAATACCTGCATCAGTCCTACGCTTTGAAAAAGTTATTGTAACTTTTATAATATTATACTTCATATATGAATAGCATTTAATAGGATCATCATCCAGCCCAATCGATGAGTTCAGGTATTGAATGAAAAGTTATTGGGCAGTGACTTATAGGAAAAAATACATAGATCTGAAACACTATATTTTACTCATCTTTGATTTCTAGTCTTAATGGACAAATTAAGAGAAATGTGGAAAGAAAAACATCTGTAGTTAATTTGTTTTCATAACAGTTTCTATTTTCTATATTTTAAAACACACTTCTTTTTTAATGAGCTAAGCCAAAACCACACCTATATTTGTATGTATAGAAGGCAAAAAATCACAGTATAAGATATTTGTACTTCATTTAGCTTTAAAGAAATCATCATAGTAGTAAAAGAAAAGTCTTAAGTTATAGGTGTTCTGATCATGCACTCTTGAAGTGCTTGAAGAAACTTTGAAAAAATGTATAAGTGCTCCTCATACATTATATATGAATATTAGGGACTCGTGAATAATCCACGATAATGGTGAAGTGTACAATAAGAAAAACAACATTGCTTGTTGATCGATAGCGCGTGTTTTAAAAATAGCTAAAACTGATGTAGGTCCCTTAATGATTAGAGCATCACAAAGTACATAAAGAATTTAAAAGATTGTTCCATATCTCTGAAAGTTGACGGAATGTATCCTCGCAACGATATGGTGATAGGATTATCACACGTGCTAACTTTTACTTGTTGGACGGTAAACAAAATAATAATGGCGTACACAGCTGTGTGCAGGGCAGTGTGTAATTGCACAAGATCATTAGTGAGCCCTTGTACTGAAGTAAGTCAGACCCAAACAAATGAAATAACAGATGAATATAATAGATTCACGCAGTAGAGCTTAAAATATTAAATAAATAAACATATTAGAAGTTTATTTCATCCCAGGGGAACAGGAAAATCATTAGTTTATGCTTTCAACAAATAATGCAAAACGGTCTCAAAGTAAAATGAAAAGAATAGCATCATGTTATGTCAGGGATGTCATTGTGTAAGTGTATATACATTTCCAAAAGATGGCAGCAATCTTCGTCAATCGAGGCGTAGCTCCGGAAAGTACGCTGTTAAAGAATCACTTTAGTATATACAACGTCTAAACATGCATATTCACGCCACTTGAAATATGTATAGAAAGTTTAAGGGCATTCTACAGATTTGGCAAAGCTTTTACACGTAAAGTTCTGTTTGTTTGAAGTTAAGCATAAAGCTACACAATGCGCTATCTGTTCTTTGCCCACCACGGGTATTGAAACTCGGATTTAAGCCTTGTAAGTCCGCAGACATACTGCTGTGCCAATGGGAGCGTACAGTTCTGTATTATAATTCAGTTTGTTTGTTTGTTTTTTTGAATTTCGCGCAAAGCTTCACGAGGGCTATCTGAGATAGCCGTCACTAATTTAGCAGTGAAAGACTAGAGGGGAAGGCAGCAAACTCTTGGGCTACTCTTTTACCAACGAATAGTGGGATTTACCGCCACATTATATCGCTCTCACGGCTGAAAAGGCGAGTATGTTTGGTGGGAGGATGATTAAAATCTGCGACCATCAGATTGCGAGTCGAGCGCCCTAACCACCAGGCCATGCCGAGCCACTCATAATATTGATAAATCAGTGCATTGAACCTTTATGATTTTCAGTACTTGGTTGAGCTGTGCTGTAGTGACCTTAAGTTATCTTCAAGAGAAGCAATCACTAACTATCGGGTCTTTAACTCCAATTTCCTGCATGTCCAAGAGTGTAAAACAATCTATTCAATGATTAGTACAAATATCTTATATATATGTATTATAATGCTCTTAAACTAACTCTAAGCTTGTTAGAAACAGGACAAACGCTGTTATCAGACCCATACGTTTACGAATTCTTAACAATAAACGTAAACTCAATCTACAAATACAAACGACATGATCTCTAGGAGTTCTCGCGTTTTTCTGCGTAAAACATTTTACATCAGTAAAACAGTACTGACAGGCAGAATAAATCAAAATATACTTTTTCCTTGGAGTTCATAAAATTACACACTGGAATTTGTGGGAATGGCATTAAAATGTTGTACTAAAAATAAAACCTTTTGTGGTCAAAATATAACCTTCTATGTAAGAAATATGTTTATTCGAACAATATTTATAAACTCTCTATTTTTTTATGTATTTATCTATTTACACGATAGCGGAGTTAAGCATCGGACAAAACACAGGCTTCCCTCCTTCAATTGTGTTATCCTGTTACAGCACGTTCTTCCGTCAGCAAGTGGTCCATGTAGAGTAGGGTCGTCAACAGGCCTGCCAGCAGCAACCACCTTTATGTTATACTATTTTAGTTTTTATTAATTACAAGCGTAAAAGCCCGTCAGAAATGACGGAAACAATTAGTAACCAAAACTATTCCATATAAAATTTGCAATACACAAAATGAATAAATTAAAGAAATATAAAATTTCCCTTCCCAGGAACATGCTATACATTGCTCCTGAATTCACTACTCGTAACTGAGCAAACATGCTACATATTGATGCACTTGGATAAAAGATTGAAACATACGATGACCATGTGATTACACAAACAACTGTTATTCTATTGAGGAAAAGTCGTTCTTTTCCCTACAGATAATTGATATCTTCAGTCTGTTGTAACAATGGCTTATTTTCGTAATAATTCCCAAGCTTAGACTTGCGCTAATGTTTGA
This sequence comes from Limulus polyphemus, assembly GCF_000517525.1. NCBI lineage: Eukaryota > Metazoa > Arthropoda > Merostomata > Xiphosura > Limulidae > Limulus > Limulus polyphemus. The sequence continues at coordinate 421,683 of NW_013665980.1, read as the reverse complement.
CTTATTTTTCAAAGGAGTCTTTCCTATTCGGATCCTACCTAGCTTGACGTCATAATGATGTGGATGATGTGGTGTTACACACATAACGCCTGCTTGATCTAGTCCTGGGAAGTATCTCCTTTACAGGCTTTTATATAGCAGAAAAAGGTTCCGCAACTTAGTAGATATGTTAACGATTACATTCAACTCAAATGGGAAATGGCAATCAAAAGAGGAAGCATTATAGGAAAAAAAAGTGGAAATGGACTTATGTAACTCACGAAATTTGTGGAAATCGAGCATGACCGACTGACTCTTAGCTTTTATATATATTAACTGTGTCTCACATTTTATTATAATATCGCTTAAACACCAGTACACAATGTAAATAAGATTACTTTTAATATAGCTTCTACAACTAGTTTACGCTTGGAGGGTTTGGCACCTGCCATGGCACAGGATCTCTTCCCTCCCATGTGACTGCGGTAAGTCTACGGACTTACAACCCTAAAATCCGGGGATTGACTTCTCATAGTAAACACAACAGATAGCCCAGTGTAGCTTTGCACTAAAACCAAATCAACAAACCAATTCTTCCCTCCAATACTATAGCTATAATTCCCAATTCTATTTGATATACACAGCGTGGTTACAAGTAAATAGACACGACCTTTTCAGAAAAAATGAAAATTTTCAGTCATATTCACATGAATTAATATATTTATAATTTAATTAATATCTAGTAGATCTTCCTTTCGCTTCGTGGAGTTCGTTGATCCTTTGGGGCATCTTGAGACTCATCTCGTCAATTTTAGATTGTGGGATTTTCGCCCACTCTTGCTTCAAAAGTTGGAGTAGATCGCTCTTCGAAGTTGGTTTTTTTTGTTGTTTCTTGACTTGCCGGTCGAGTATGGCCCAGAGGTTTTCGATGGAGTTCATGTCAGGAGATTGGCTCGGCCAGGGCAACTTCTGGAT
>NW_013665980.1:416848-419831 GCF_000517525.1 Limulus polyphemus | reverse complement strand
CTGTGAACACAAATTAGTTAGCATAAATCAGTTGATGACGAAAAATTAGGTGTCTATTTATTTGTGACCACTCAGTGCAAGTTGGAGCTTTCCTTCCCACCTATGTTCCACTTCCATATTTCTACTTTCCCCTTTCTCCAGTTTTCCAGTTAACCAGTAAAATAATATTTTCATGTTTATTCAGAGAACTTACCAGATTGTTTATGGGTTGTGCCTTACCAGCTAGATAGTCCATTTTCTCGTTGAATAATATGCCGCTATGACCTGGACTATAAGTCGTTATCAGTCAAGTCTCTAAGAGGGTTTTACTCATGTTTTTTGGACAAAATATTTCTCCCATTTTGTAATGATGTTTTGGGAGTCTGTTAGTAGTCTAATCTTGTCGTGCTCTCAACTGTTTAAGTCGAACACAATTCGCAGAATAGCTTTATGACTAGCTCTGAAACAAAATACTTAATATTAGTGACATTTATTTCTTAAAGAGACTGATTGAGATGGACATTTTGTGAATCATAGACAACCGTTCTATTGAATATATTTTTAGCATGTTAACGAACACCCGAGATTACGTCTGGTGAATATTAACTCATGAGTAATTGTCATTAATAATTAAAATCCAACAGGTGTAAAATATATGAAACATAATCTAGCAACCTGACCTCCCAAGGAATATATATAGTTTTGTTTTCTGGAAGCTTAATAAAAAGTAATAATTGCTTTTTTTTATCACAGCCAAACTTCAACAAATAGATTCATTAATTAACCGTACTATTTGTCTAAGGCTGTTAAGCGATGATTAATGTCGCATTTCTGAGAAGAGAACAACTCGGTTTAGATAAAAAGTAGATTTGTTTTGTCACACAAGCTTGAGACGTTAGGGTTTCCTGAGTTACTTGATTTATATATATATATATATATATTCTCTCGCTGTTTAAAACAACAAAGAGTCCTTTCTAAAACTATATTACGCTTTCGCTTATCCTAACATTATAACTATTCGTAATATTTGTCTTTATATTGCTGTAATTATGTGTTTTCATATATACTTTGTTTAATTTATGTTATACCATTTGCAAAGAACTTTCTTTCAAGTGTGGTAAAGTTACAAAAATAAAGCGTTCTGTAACAATATATCAAATAGTAATGGAAGAAACATGATATATTGTTATATAGTACTATTTCAAAAGTAATTAAACTTTACACTGTACTTACCAAGATGTCATTTTCTAGATTTTTTTAAAGTTAGTCCTTATAATGACAACTGACATCTTATAAAATATTAGGAATATTAGATTTTTTAATAATAAAGACGGGGTTATATTCCCTTTTTAAGATTATCTTTCTTTTTAAAAACTAGTTTGAAAAGATAATTGCTATAATATAGAGTTACTTTAAATGTTCATTATAAAATTACCAATAAAATATGAAAACGGCTAAATACAGTCATGCGTCGTATGCTTTTTTAACATGAAAAAATATTTATCTAAAATCCAGGTTCTCTATCCTGGCATTTATTTAAAAGTTATGGGACCATTACCTTCAAAATGTAGCTAATATTTGGACTGGATTTGAAACTAGCTTGTATAATCTAATATATTGCCCACCGTTAACTGTTAGATTACACAAATTCACTTTAAAACATTAATTGAATGGATTACGTTAACTTGTTTTATATTTCACAGTACCGTACTTAATTGAATAAATAGAGTTGTTTAAATAGTACCGTATTTATTGTTACTAAGTGACTAAGATAAATTTCCACAATTTTTTGAGTGTTAGATAAATTAAAAGCTAGGTAAGGGTGTGGTAGTAACAATTTGACTTCCTGATAAACAGTATAAGGCCAGGGTTTATAACCATTAATCAAGTTAATATTAGTAAAATAGAAAACAAAATATTAATTAAATATTTATTGATACTGCAGATAGAGTAGCCGTCCTTGAAGTTGACTGTAAGGGGTGGCAAGAATGTAAGTAGGAGATGGTGATTCCAGGCGAAAGTGAGGCAGAAAGTTTGTAGCTATATATTCTATTTAGAAAATATTTAGTTTCAGATAAAGTATAGAGCAACGACGGTCCATTAGAGTCGTCACAGTGTAAGAAGGTCGTAGCAGTCTCACGATCCAAACGTCTTCAGAAATTGAGGGGGAAGGTATATTAATATAATCAATTCATCATATCACTTGCCCACTTCTTTCGTCTGACTAGGTTGGCAGGTCTTAATAAGGGCTTCCGTCTAGCTGCTCTGCAATGATAACCCAATCTGTGAAGAATCCGTTGAACAGATTTCGGGCTCATCCCACCAGCTTTGGCCACTTCTGCTGTCGTTAATCTGGGATCCATTTAGATGCTCCTCTTGCCTTTTTAGTGTGCAGAATGTCGCTCTAAGAGGTGATCTGGAGGGAAAGGAGGAAAGAGGAAGTATATCAACTATAAGAAGTATTTAAAATGTTTATATATATCCTATTATATTGTGACAGATTGTCCTATATCTGCATAGAATATATATGCATGCATCTATGCAACTTGAAAAATTCATATGGCTATAAATATATATATATATATGGCTTTACAACCATAAATACAAACAAACTATAAAGCCTGCATCTATATATATATACATGTATATGGATAGATATAAATACTAGCCAAAATGCATGCATGTATAAAACTCACGCGGTTACTAAATCCAGTTCATGCACCATTCCAGTATACCTTAATAGTCCCTGCAATCCATTATTTACAGACTCCCCAATAGCTACAGGGTATAACTATGTTAGCTATATATATTTTACAAACATATACTTGACCATTGGTATGTTGATCATCATGCATCATAGTGATCATACATACAGTACCACTATCAATGGTAACATTGTGGCAATGATATAAGGAGCAATAGTCATCCAATCTGTATGAAGCCAATCCAAAGGTTGTCATTGTATTCAAACAGAGCATCATACACCAACTACGTATACACCTGG
>NW_013665980.1:405237-415848 GCF_000517525.1 Limulus polyphemus | reverse complement strand
CACGGAGGTGCTTAACTTTTTTCCATGTGTATATTTCATTAAATTAAACTGTTTCAAAGAGGACGGCATTGTTATTATACAGATTTATGTCCATGATGGACATGAAAAACTAAAGAAAAACATAGAAAAATTGTTAATTTAAAAAGAGGGAATAGGGATCTGTAAAAAATTACAAAAACAAGATAGATAGCTTAAAGTGAAAATGCAATAGCAAAAAAGTAAACAAGCAAGCTTAAGTTTTGAAACATTGTTTTGACATTATTTCCTCAAGCTACAAATCACTATTTTGACTCCAGGTCTAAAAAACTCTGGTTAGGGAGCTCGACTCGAGATATGAGGGTCGCGAGTTCGAATCCCTTTCCCACCAAACATGCTCGATCCTTTAGCGGTGGGAGTATTGTAGTGTGACAGTCAGTCCTACTTTCATTGGCAAAAGAGAAGCTCAAGAGTGGGCGGTGGGTGGTGATGACGTTCTTCTAGTCTTTCACTGTTAAATTAGTCCTAGTGTAGCTTTGCTCGAAATTCAAAACAAATCAGAGAACGCTTTTAGAACCTTTAGCGAGGAAGAGAGGACAAATACATATATATATAATAAAACTTAAAAGCAAACAGTATAATTTGTTTCTTTAGTTTAGTATTTTACATCTTATAAAAGAAGTAGTTTTGTTATTTATTAAAAAGTCACCACAAGGAGGCCTGCTGAGGACACGTATAAGTAAACTTTTATTTATGGTTTATTAGAGACGATAGCGTCTGTTTAACTCTAAGAGATAGAAACGTATAAACGTTTTGAGTAAAACGTGATGCTTTTAAAGCTACTTCTACAACATTTTTCTCTGTTTTATTTGTAAGTTATGCTTCTCAAGTTCTTGTTTTATTGTTCATTACCAGGTTCGTTAGACAGCTCTGAAAGCTCCGAAAAAGCTGCTTTTAGATTAGATATTTTCGGAGAATAGAAAGTCCTGATGAGGATCGTTCATTCGATACGCTTACTTTACATTGTCTTCCTTACAGTGATTTCAACAGTTTAACTGTTTGTTAAAATATTCGGAGAATAGAAAGTCCTGATGAGGATCGTTCATTCGATACGCTTACTGTACATTGTCTTCCTTACAGTGATTTCAACAGTTTAACTGTTTGTTAAAATATTCGGAGAATAGAAAGTCCTGATGAGGATCGTTCATTCGATACGCTTACTGTACATTGTCTTCCTTACAGTGATTTCAACAGTTTAACTGTTTGTTAAAATATTTGTAAAGTAATATAAAAAGAGAAATTTAACAAACTAAAATGTTTCCTTCTAAACGTATCTAAATTGGTAACAAAGTTGAGATAAGACTGAGTACTATCTCAAAATAGTAGATAACATTTCATTCGTTCATGTGATGAAAACAGTAGGAAAACTATAAATAAGTTATTGCATGTCATATATATATTGTGCTTTGAAAATTATATTTAGATAATATATCTAGCATTACTTTATACAACACAAGAATGAAAAACTTAATGTTCTAGTTCAGTTAGATTGATTTATGTAATGATATAAATATGATGTAAGTTACGCTCCAGAAAGTTTACATCAGAACATCCACTTCGCAAAACAATTAAAGGAAGACTTGAATTTATATTTTAACCAAGGCAAAACATTGGTCTAAATAATTAATAATTACTTCCTCTTTTAATATATATGCAAATTACATTTCTGATGATATGTCATGTGATCTGAACTCCAAATGACAAGATCATTCAGCATATGCTTATAAATATAAGTTTGGTGGAGGTGGCTTCACCTTTTCACTGTTCGTGACATTTTACATTAATGTGGAATACAGTCACCACGAACAGCAAAAGCAACTTAACGCTGATGATACATTGTTGAACTCAGGGTGTTGACAAAGTCTTGAGGTATCCTAGAACACTTCTCTTAACTAGCTGTTTCCAGTGTATCTTTAATGCCTAGACTCATTAGACTAGATGTGGTTCGTCTCCAAAAAAGAACATCCTATACATGTTTAATGGAATTGAAGGCCGGCAAGCGTGTATTCGGTCCAATTTTTTTTAGGACTGTCTCCATCAGTTTATTTATCTCGTGTGATGGCGAACGTTAAAATTCATTAGGTTGATGTTGAGGTCAATTGCAACAGCAATTGCAGCACAAAGGTCGTAGGATGAATTTCCTGGAATGAATAGTATTAGTGGAACCACTGTGCAGGATATAAAGATCGGTATATTCGTTAATGCTTATTACTGCCTACATCTTATATCCACCACTGCTGTATGTATCACCTTCCTACATGGTTGGATCTGTTTTAGATTACTTCCGTCAGATAAAGGTCTGTTATATGGTTGCAGCTTGAAGTATGGCTCATCTGTAACACATAAATAAATGTTGGTCTCAGCTTCAATGTAGGCGAACTATTTTAGTGATTTCTTGTGAACCACGGTAATAAAGGGTTCATTTGTCGATAATAACTCATTTGCTAATTCTCCAATGTTTATGCTGATAAATATTTATTTATTTGGGTAGGTTTTTGGCTCAAACATACATGGATTGAGTTTTTTATATGGTTTATGGGAACTTGTATCTCACTTCGTTTCGTTTATGCACCCGCTAATATTATTATAGTCGCACATTTCGTATCGCTTTACGCACCCGCTAATATCATTACAGTTACACACTTCGTATCGCTTTACACACCCGCTAACATCATTACAGTTACACACTTCGTATCGCTTTACACACCCGCTAATATCATTACAGTTACACACTCCGTATCGCTTTACACACCCGCTAATATCATTACAGTTACACACTTCGTATCGCTTTACACACCCGCTAACATCATTACAGTTACACACTTCGTATCGCTTTACACACCCGCTAATATCATTACAGTCACTTTTTCATACTAACGGATTTTCTCTGTGTGTCTGATATTTCTAGTACTTTTGTTTACCCCCAGCACAGTTCTTTATCATTAAATGAAACTCTTATCATATGTTGTTTGATAGAATAGCTTATCTTTCAATGAAAATTGTGTACTAGTGTCCTAGAAATAGGGTTTGAATAGAAAAGAAAAATGAAAAAAAAAGAATTTCATTACAATGTTATCAAAACACGTGTTCTTTGTACAACATACTGAAAATAGCTGAAATTCAAGACAGGCGATTACTTTGTATAGGGGTGGCAGATATTTCTAGAGAACAAAAATTCCCAGGGTCAACTTCGGGGATTATACAGGTACTATATTAGTAAGTGTTGGTTGCACCCCAAAAACTAATATGCCGTTGGAATCTGCATGCATAATACGTTTGATTGATGTAATTAAATGTGTCGACTCATCCAGTACAGGATCGTAGCAAGCATTCAAAGAATAAGACTCAAATGCCGAAATTCGAATATTATTTTTAACGCATAACCTGGCAACTAAAGGCTTCAGGCTGCGTTTGCAGTGTTATTATTTTCTGTAAATAAGTCATAGACTTTTAATAATATATTAGAAATTAAATAAACCAGAGCCGTGGAAACTGGATTTATGGGAGGGCAACTACTTGGAGGGATAAAAAATCGGCCGATTTGATCTCGGAGATTATATGAACCATAGGTCAATAATTATCGGTCGACAACAGAAATATTTTGTTGTTGGAATAAGCGCTAAGTGATAGAATTCAATTGAACGTTGCTTTGATAAGATATTACATATCTAATATCTACCAGTGATGTTCTGGTTGATGTTTAGAAAATAATTATGTAGTTTACGAATAAGGAAGAAATCAGAAACTATAGTTCATCTCGCCTATTGACGTCACATAACCTTCTTTTTCGATAAACCTAGCTTAGAGCTCATGCAAGTTCGTTCACTGCAGCAGCCACATATGTGTGTGTACAATGAAGACTATAAAGTTGGTAAGTGTGCCACAATATACAACAACATTAGACATGTCGGTAAGTGTGCCACAGTATACAGCGACACTAGACATGTCGGTAAGTGTGCCACAGTATACAGCGACACTAGACATGTCGGTAAGTGTGCTATGGTATACAGTAACATTAGACATGTCGGTAAGTGTGCCACAATATACAACAACATAGACATGTCGGTAAGTGTGCCACAGTATACAGCGACACTAGACATGTCGGTAAGTGTGCCACAGTATACAGCGACACTAGACATGTCGGTAAGTGTGCCACAGTATACAGCAACACTAGACATACAGATATATTTGATCACAATGTCAATAGTGCAGAATAACTTTCATTTGCAAAATTGTTAGTTCCTATGCAAAACAATAACGCATATTGTGACAGGTCATCTAAAGTTGAAAATATATTGAGCATTTATGGTAAAATCTCCCAATAATTTAGAACTGAAATAATACGGAGCGGTTAACATATATATATATATTTGCTTCTGTAAATACGGGAAATACTTTTCGGTATTTACGATAAGTCCCGCCAGGATGTACAAACTGATATTTTGTGCCCAACTTTTGTTATAGGTTGTATGTCTAATCAATGGCCAAAATAATCATCGAAGCCGAGTCGGGGAATTTTGTACTCTCAAGTATTTGCCTTCCCCCAAAGAAAAAAGTCTTTCATTTGTCCCAGTTGTGTTCGATTTTTACTATGGTTTAGACGAGCTATAACTAATGCATAAAAACGCAGAAACTCTTTCATTACAGTGTTGTTCCTGTTTGGATATTTCGGGTTATTTTACTATGGTTTAGACGAGCTATAACTAATGCATAAAAATGCAGAAACTCTTTCATTACAGTGTTGTTCCTGTTTGGATATTTCGGGTTATTTTACTATGGTTTAGACGAGCTATAACTAATACATAAAAATGCAGAAACTCTTTCATTACAGTGTTGTTCCTGTTTGGATATTTCGGGTTATTTTACTATGGTTTAGACGAGCTATAACTAATGCATAAAAACGCAGAAAATCTTTCATTACAGTGTTGTTCCTATTTGGATATTTCGGGTTAAAAAAAACTTTTTGGAAATTTAATTATTCATGATGTTACTTTTTCTTTTAAAATCATAAGAAAATTTTAACAAAGATAATTAAGTGCATTGAGGACAATGAGGTTTACTTACAAAAAGCCCCCCCCCCCCCCATTTAAGTGGCTCAGTCGTATGTCTGCTAAAAGTCTGGTTTCGATACTCGTGGTGGGCAGAGCACAAATAGCCCATTGTGTAGCTTTATGCTTAACTGCAAACAAACGAACTTACAAAATTTAAATTCGGCTTCTGAACATTTTCTGTAGAAAAATAATATTTAAGTAAAATAGTTATATATTATCCTGGTCAATAGAATTGTGCTTGTGTGGATAATTCAAATATTTATACACAAAAAAACTACACATAAGTGTACATTTCTGGAACTTTTTCTGAAAACAAAAACTTGAGAGTTAGGGATTGTGTGATTGTATTATTCAATAAATAAATATTCAATTAACAAATCAATACTGTTATCACACGTTGGGTGTAGCAGTTCAAATTACACCTGATTGTGTTAATTTTCTTTAGGTTCATATAATCTTTCTCCAGTTTGTATTAAAAAATAACCTACGTATTCTAGATTTAACTCTTTATTGTCAGCAAATTCACTTGAAGTAGACGTAATGTTTATAATATTTAAACTGCTCGGTCTGACATCATTTCTATGTTTTACTATTTTAGTTTATTAAACATAACAAAACTTGAATGTTTGTATTTGGGAAAGTGGCGAGCTACTTGAATTAAAGCGTTTCTCATGCACTTAAACGTTACATTTGAAAAGCTGTTTGTTGAAATGCAGCACAGAATAAGATATCTTTCCCTATTAACTCATATAATTTGTTTTCAAATATATTTATCGAGAGGATTTTTCTCACACTAAAAACGACACCCGTGTTTTACTTATTGAAATAGTTATCTACAAAAAAATTATTTCCATTACATAGTAAATATAGTAATAAATTTCCCTAATTATTGTGTAATATTCCCGTGATGTAGAAGTCTAATAAGCTATCTTCAAGTATTACTAAAATACATTTGATAAAATTATTTTTACATCATCTATCGATGGTCGTGTTCAACATATAAATAAGACGCCAAATAAAATAAAATACTTCGAAAAGGTTCACTTGTCTGATGAAATTATGAACAGAATGAGGCTTTTATTCGATTCTATAATAGATGCTAATTCATCTGTTATCTGTGTTTCTTTGCGTAGCTAAAGCACTATCTTCGAAACGACTATCGTACTTATTAGTAAAATATTGTCTGTAAAACAAGATATTAGCATAAGCAAAATAAAAATGTAATTTCTAAGAAATAATTTTTTTTCAAGCTATTAGAAACCTTTCAAAGAAATAACTTTTTTCTCCAGTTATTTATAAATTTCAATGTAGCTATGCGTTAAAACAGCAGAAACATTAATAACTGTTTGACTATTTCAGATTTGGTTCAAAATTATTTGAATTTATAACTACGGATTAATTAATTGATAATAAGCAACACAGAATTAAACGTTTCTACGTCTGTCCTCTATGCCAGTATTCTCCATAATCTAATATTAGTTAAAGTTGATATTAATACGTGATATTAACAAGGGTTTAATATTTAAGCTACACGAGGGCTATCTGCGCTAGCCGTTCCATATTTAGCAGTAAAAGACTAGAGGGGAGGCAGCTAGTCATCACCACCCACCGCCAACTCTTGGGCTACTCTTTTACCAACGAATAGTGGGATTAAATGTCACATTTTAACGCTCTCATGCATGAAAGTTGGGATGGGGATTCAAACCCGCGACCCTCAGATTGCGAGTCAAGAGCCCTAGCCACCTGGCCATGCCTGGCCAAATAGCAATTAAATTAGGGCTTTAATTTTTCATTTGGGCATTTGTACTTTATAATTTATTTTCTTAGAGTGCTCTTTTATTATAATAAAACTGTAATACAAATTAGGACTAAATTACAGCTCAACCACCATCATTCTGCCTGGAGTACCAGTACTTTTGCTTACCATCATATGTAGACCAATATGTAAACAGATGAATACAATTTTGATGATCATAAAACTTTAAAAAAATTGTTTAATATTTCAACAGCATGAAACTTGTGTGTTGTTGAGATATTAATGATCCAACAACCTTAAAAAAGAATCAAAGCTATTAGAAATAGTTTTTGTTTTCCTTTCGTGAGGAACTAATTTTCTAAATGTAATATTTTGTGTTACGTCTGACTGTTTAGCATCTAAATGATGAAAATTTTGACGCAACTGACTCTACGTTAATTAGATACGGGAAAAGACTACACTAAACTTTAATACAGCGAACAACGAATGAAATTTGTTTAATATGCCGTTATTTGGAGAATATAAAAAAAACGAGAAGATTTTCAATGTTTACTACAAAAAGACCAAATTTAATACATTATGACAGTGTAAGTACAAATCAGTTATGAGTCGTACTTAATTTACTGTTTATGAACACAACAAGGCGAAAGTTATAGTATGTTTGCTGTTAAACGAAAAGCCACACAATGAGCTATCTGTGCTGTGCCCACAACGGGTATCAAAACCTGGTTTTTAGCGTTATAAGCCTCTAGACTTTCCGCTGAGCCACTGAAGAGATTGGGGAAAAAATTAAAACTGACTAAGAAATTTAAAACTATAAAATTTATAAATTTCCTCCATGGAAATAAATTTCCTCCCTTACACTATCTGTTTTATCTGTTTACACTATCTGTTTAAGTCACAAAACTATTAATTTATGGACAGAAGATCAAAGTCAGAGAGAACGACAGGTAGCTTTAGGAGCTTTGTAATAAATACAAAAAATATTAGTTTAAGTGGCTTTTTTTGTGGCATTGTGTTAAATATCCTTTTTACTAATACAAAGGAAAAAAGAGAACACACATTAAAATATATGTCAAGTTTTGTTGCAGGAGTAGGTATCACTGAAACAAAATATATTATATGTTTTCTTAACATAAGTACAATGCATAAAGAGGAAAATGTTTTAGACGAAGAATATTGCTATGGACAAGAATAAGTCTAGACAATATTTAAATGTATATCTATTAGTGCATCCAATGCTGTGGGGCATAAAAGTGTCAGTTAACACAATAATCTATTAATGTCTTACACCTTGATCTCAAAGGTCGAGCAGGTATTTAGCAGAAAGACATTTATTTTTAATCAGTTACCTCCAAAATCACAAAATCATTAATTTAATTTATTTAATTCACTCATGTCTGGTGATGTTGGCCAAATATTACACATTACAGTGTTTCTATACACTTTAGTAGAAAGTTTGGGGATCACATACAAGTAATCGAATGTAACCTGTAGTTTAAAATTCGATGTATAGCAACTTAGAAAAAACACACAGTAGGAAAGACGTGGAAAAATAATGAAATAGTGAAAAAAGTACTCAAAATAGGTAAAACACACGTCTATGACAAAAACTTTATATTTATTTGCAATGTTTCAGGCAAAACCCTTCGTCAGGCAGTTTAAACCGTATTAGATAGAAATACACATATTTCCATGATCATTATTATTATTATTAAAGTTAATATTTTATCATTTTTTGAATTTATGTTTATTACTTTTCTGTGTCCTTTTAATTTCTAATGTCCAACTTCTATCATTTTATTACTTGTTTTCCATTTTACTATTGTGTATAGAACCGCTTCAACAATGTTCCTTCTAACAATGTTTTTCTTAACATGCTCTACGCAGTACATATGTAATTTAGAATCTTTTTATATTCTAGCCCTTCTACGATTCTAAGCCTTTTTTTCTATCTAACACGGTTTAAACTGCCTGACGAAGGGCTTCTGCCATAAACCTTTCAAATAATAATAAAGTTTTTGTCATAGACGTGTGTTTTACCAATTTTAAACCCTTTTTTCATTATTTCGTTGTAGCAACTTATACTAATTGTTCATGATGTTAGGGAAACACATATGTTCAAAAAATCAATTAAAGATAAAAACATGAAACTTTATAACCAGAGCATTTTCGAAAGGTAAACTTTCTTCATCAGGGGCAAACTATTTATAACATCAGATAATTTTTTGACACACTATAGCTCAGAGTCCAGTATCTTGCCGTAGAATTTTCTAAATTTTCAGTTATGTGGTAGAAACAAGCAAACCAAAAAGTAAATAGAAAATTAAATACATCTTGACTAACGGAGGTTTAAACATTAGAATTCTCTCGCCTCACGTCCTTGTGTAATGTGTATCACTGAGAGATATTCAAAACTGATGACATAAAGCCACGTTTATTTTAGGAACGATGAATGTCACATAAGAGAAAGTCAACAAAATATTCAATATTCCATTTGAGATGTCAGAGTGTTAATAAAAACTACTGAGCTACACCACTTAGACGAACATTTATTGATAAAAATGTACCTGTATTTTAAGTTCTAACCATGTTTAGTAGGCTAGTTTGACCTTTCAAGTAAATAATATGGCAAGTAAACATTTTCATTCTCGACAATGACTGCCTTTTCTTCTTGTAAGATGCCTTTTCGCTGTGTTACTTTTTGTGAAAACAAGGCATCGTACTTTTTGGTTATTCGATAAGTTCAGTGTTTAAACAGGGGAAAAAATTCAAAATGTGTTAGTTATTTATAATTTTGGACAACCAAACATCATAGAGAAACATTAATTTATATGCCTTTACCATGTAGGTCTTCAATTAAATTTACTTTAAATGTGTTGTTACACATATTAATGAGGCTACCCTTGGTTCGTGGAAGTAAACATTAAATTCAACAGTATACATCACAAGCTAAGAGCAAGCACATATATAGATATTACAGTTCCAGCTTATAAACTCATACAACTAGTTTTCAAAGAACTCAAAAACAATAATATATGTTGCATTTTTATCATTTAGTTATTTTTTTGATAATGAATTTTTATTTAAGTTAACTTACGTCCATTTCTTACGAAATTCAAATCGATCACTAATTTATAAAAAGTATCAAATATGTTTAATATATTTAGTTGAAGTAGCTTTTAATCGAAATCTCATCCTTCGCAAAACATATTAAATTGTATATATACGAAATACATATCAATGCTTAGTGAGACAGTTACAAGCTTTTAACTCTACACTGTCCGAGGTCTCTCCTTCTACGAGAACACATTTGGGCCACAGTGTATAATATTTTTTTACACTTTCAAAAGTGTAATATTAAGTAAATTTCCATAAAAATGGCTATTTGAAAAAATCGATAATTATATTTTTTGAAAATGTATACAAATTTGCATGATAATTATCTTACTTCATATTTCTTCCAGTTTCAGAATCATCTAAAATATTTCGGCCAATTATCTATAAAACAATCATGTTTATATATAAAATATGAAACATGAAAAGACAGTAAAAGAGTGTTCAGGTTGCCATTCTGATGCTGCTACGTTGACAAGACAGTAAAAGAGTGTTCAGGTTGCCATTCTGATGCTGCTACGTTGACAAGACAGTAAAAGAGTGTTCAGGTTGCCATTCTGATGCTGCTACGTTGACAAGACAGTAAAAGAGTGTTCAGGTTGTCATTCTGATGCTGCTACGTTAACAAGACATTAAAAGAGTGTTCAGGTT
>NW_013665980.1:397400-404237 GCF_000517525.1 Limulus polyphemus | reverse complement strand
CCAATCTGATGCTGCTACGTTGACAAGACAGTAAACGAGTGTCCAGGTTGTCATTCTGATGCTGCTACGTTAACAGGACAGTAAAAAAGTGCTCAGGTTGTCATTCTGATGCTGCTACGTTGACAAGACAGTAAAAGAATGCTCAAGTTATTATTCTGATGCTGCTACGTGGGTGAGTAAAGACATAATATTTTTTTATCTGAACAATCAGTGATGTGGTTTGTTATTAATTATATTTTACAAATAATTATTTTTATATGGAATATAACCATTAAGTTAAATTTTCATTTCACGAGATTAACTTAGATTTGTGATGCATCAAGTAGATGCTTATTTTTATAACAAATAATGTTTGTTTGTTTAATTTCACGGAAAGCTGTTCGATAGCTATCTGCTCTAACTGTCTCTAATTTTGAAATGATAGATTAAAAGGAAGGCAGCTGGTCATCGCTATTCATGTGTCTCTGTAACATACTTGTACCTGACGATGACATAATATTCTCGAAACGTTGTACATTCATAAAAAAGTTTTCTTCATTACCCATTTAAGCCGTCTCCAAACTTTTAGATCAAAAATTTTTTTTACCCCCGATTTGTCAATGGTGAGCTTTAGGGCTTGTATAGCTAAAAGTGAGAACAGCGCAGATACCTGATTGTGTATATATGTAAAAAACAGCAAAAAGTCAGTCAATCAGTCTTCTGCCTATCAGTAATTGAGCATTCTTTTGCGCACAGCGATTTGAAGTCAGATGACTAGGATCTATAGGACTGGCTGAATCTGTTGAAAAGGTTTAAGTAAACAATGGAGCTGTTTACTTGCAACAGACTTGTTTTCAGCAGATTGGGAAAGATTGCTCGAGGAAGTGGTAAATGACATTATTATACACAATGTAACGTCTGTTTAAATAGTGGGATATTTTTGATATTGGGAAAGAGTGCTTGAGGAAGTGATAAATGACATTATCATACACAATGTAACGTCTGTTTAAATAGTGGAATATTTTTAAATTTGAAAGTTGATATATACTGAGTTTTAGAAGGAAATGTAACCAATATATTTTGAGGAAATTAAGCGTAATTTTAGTTGTTGTTTTGTTTTCTGCAAAATACTACACATCAACGCAAGAGGGTTTTGGAGCTTTCTACTTTTCTAGTCGTTAGCACATTGTTACTCTAAATAAATTCTGGGGTTCCATCGCCACTTTTATAATGTATTCATGACCCCAAAGCGCGGAGCGCAATTTTGTGGCAACAGGTTGCAGGCAACCGGCCCTCGGGTTCACAGTTCACTTGGCCACTCCCGACCTATTATCAACATGAAGCCAACGAAATAAATGCCACATCTCTCAATGATGCTTAGCAAACTGGTTTCAAAAAATTACCTCAAAATTTTTCATTCCGACAGAAAATACTAATATGTTTAAATATGAAACGCTCTAAAGCATACTTGTAAAAATAGAATATACTGAAGATTAACGGATAAAAAAAAAAGATAGGTAAGAAGGCTATTTTAAGCAAGATTAGCTTTGAAATTCCTAATTCAAAATGCCAGACAATGTGATATAATGAGTTTTATATTTGTGTAAGCAAAAATGAAAGCCGAGAATAATGTAACAGATACCAATGATATCCTGTTGATAATGTTGAAGTAATAAAGAAGTTTTAGTAATATTTCTACTGATGGCAAAAACAAAACAAAACACGAAATAACTACGTTGGTAAAATATTCAAAAAGCATGGAAATTTTTTTACAATATCTTTCTTTTTTTTCTACAAAAAATGATGCTTTAAAAAAAAGCTTTTAATTATTTAAAAAATAATAATTTTTGAGTCTACAGCTCTTAACCATAAAGGCATTTATTCTCAAGAAGTTTCCTAATAAAATAGTGGAGGCTTGAAGAATTTCCTTTCATTGGTTGCTTGGCACTTGGGAAATTCCTTATGATTTAAAGATCACTAACGTGATCCCTATTTTTAAAAGGAAGGGATGGGTGAAATAGTCTAGGAAATTATATCGCATTAGTTTGACTGCTATTGTTAGCGTCATGAAGGAATTTCTTTTCAAATATCATTTAGAAACATATCATAAAAGTTGATAGTTTATAATAGATACTAGGATTGGGCTTAGGGAAAGATTTTCTTGCCATAATAACCTATTCAAGTTTTTGATAAGATTTCTTTTTTCCTTGATGAGAGCAGCCTACTTATTGTTTGTCTTTGCTTTTATAAAGCCTTAGATAGTGTGTCGCACAAAAGACAGATATAGATATAGAAGAAAAGTACAGAAATTGGTATAAAATTGATTTTGGTAGTATAAAATAAATAGTGGTAATAAGTGAATTATTTATGTTGGAAAAATATGAACAATGACATCCCTCAGCGGTCTGGCTTGCGAACATTGTTGGTATAACTAGGTATACTCTTGAACAATAATGTTTCTAAATTTCCGAATAATCGTAAAATATCTGTCAGAAATTATACTTTAGATAGCGTTTACGTTCTTCAAAAAGACTTTGGTGGTCGTAGTGACTGGACTAGAAAGTGGAGAATTGGTTTTCATATTTTGAAAAAGGAAAAAATAGAATATATTTCGTGTGTAGTATGAGATGAAATTCTGGAAACGGAAGTAAATAAATATGACCGTTCACCCAATTCCTGCATCCTCGTAAAAGGTGTCAAGGGTATTGACTCATCACCAACACCAGGTGGCGTGTCGTTAGGTTATCATCAAAACCAGGGGCGCGTTGCTATGGTCTTAATGGTAAGTGACACCAGATGGATCGTTACAAACGTTTATCTTTCATTCGATTTCTAGTCTTTGCTTTTATAATTAATTATCCTGGATACTTTCTGGGGAACTGTAGAGAATAATGATACAGACAACTAAATGTACATTCATGAAATTCTAAATATTTTATGGTACATTAAGAAATTATTTTCTAAGTTACTACTTTCTGTTTCGAACTAGAAGTCACATATTTGTCATTTAAATATAACTTTACAAATATAGCTGATCAATATTTATAGAAATAAGGTGTATTCTTCACTATACTTTAACTCTGACAACGAAGAACGGATCTTGTATGTCAGTAAAACAGATTACTCTATTCATGCACTTTACATTTGATATTTACAGATATCACAAACTAAGATATGTATGATTTATACAAATCTGGATTGTCTAGATTAAATTAACATTCATACAAGTCTGTTTTTTTTTGCACATATGTTCACAAGTCCCTGCCTTCTTACATAAATAGCGTGGAGATCTCTAGCTTTCTGTTCTGGAATACCTCTCTCGTCATGACCACATTTCCATTGGTAAGTTTCATTAGAAGTACTACTATTCAATAATGTACATAATCAAAATCACAAACTCTAAATAAGACCGTTGTCGCACATACTGAAACATGTGTTCACTAAATTTCAAGTATTATGATCTTAGATCAGTTTTTCAGATTTATAGCTAACCATTCATTGGAAGCTTGCAAGAAAGATTAATGTTGATGTTCATTGTAACTATTAGAAGTGAGAAACATTTTCATCAGTAGAGATGATATGTATGAACATAGTTTTTCTTTCTCAGGATGTCATGACCCTGAAAAGAACCCCTAATAGGTCATTTTTTTCAGATTAATATCCCTCGTCTGGATAAATCCAGGTAAGTTATATTTGCAGTTATATTTCAATGACAAATATGTTAGTTCTAGATGGAAAACAGAGTGTGGTAATCTTTAGTATCATAATGACATTTTCAAGGTTTTATAACAGATGTGTCGTTTGCCACCCCCCCAGTGTCACAGCTATATGTCTGCGGACTTACAATGCTAGAATCCGGGTTTTGATACCCGTGGTGGGCAGAGCACATATAGCCCATTGTGTAGCTTTGTGCTTAGTTACAAAACAAACAATGTGTCGTTTTTTCGTTTTCGGGTCATCCCTACACAACTGTTCATTTTTACAAGTAGGTCTATAATTACATACTACCTTGTTGAATTGGGTCATGTCTTGTACAGGTAATGTAAAGTAGGTTAGTTTTAGTTCAATTCAGTAGGACACACGTTTCTAACATCACAGGGAAGTTTTAGGTTACTTTTCTAAATAAAAGTTGGAATGCTCATGCATTTATATTACAATTTTTATTCTCAACTTGGAAGACGTGTAAAAGTGTAATTCGAAAGATAAGATGTTTTTCAAAATGTGTTTCAGAAAAGATAGAAATGTTCAAAATGATTGGAAGTATTAACTGAAGACGAAATTGCTGAAATACTGTGGTTAAAGAAACTTCCAATAAATGCTACAGGGGCTACTGTAAGTAAACAGTAAAAACGGAAAGAGATTACGTGGAAATGAATTGGAAGTATTATCTGAAGACGAAATTGCTGAAATACTGTGGTTAAAGAAACTTCCAATAAATGCTACAGGGGCTACTGTAAGTAAACAGTAAAAACGGAAAGAGATTACGTGGAAATGGATTGGAAGTATTAACTGAAGACGAAATTGCTGAAATACTGTGGTTAAAGAAACTTCCAATAAATGCTACAGAGGCTACTGTAAGTAAACAGTAAAAAACGGAAAGAGATTACGTGGAAATGGATTGGAAGTATTAACTGAAGACGAAATTGCTGAAATACTGTGGTTAAAGAAACTTCCAATAAATGCTACAGAGGCTATTGTAAGTAAATAATAGAACGGAAAGAGATTACGTGGAAATGGATTGGAAGTATTAGTACTAACGTCTATGATTTTGAAACCGTTTTAGCACATTGCACTGGAACATAAGCTTTCTTCATGAATCACCTTTTAAAAAGAAAGTGATGGCTGGTAATACCACCTATGAAGTGCCACGTTATATATCATCGTATATGTGTTACAAATAACTATGGTATGATTCAGTTTCCATTAAATTTTCAAGAAAGCCCCCAATCCTATAATACCACCTAACAACGTGATCATAGCAACACGCCCCCTGGTGTTTTTGACACGTTATACTAGCTGTTGAAATTGTTTACTTCCGCCGTTGGAATGACATCTCATACTATTGATCTGCATTAGCCGTCACCATTTTTTGAACTAATACCCTAGAGATAAGACAGCTAGTAAACAGCATCCACCACCAACTCTTTCGTTATCATTATCTGAACGAACAGCGGCACTTGACCGTCACCCACAACCCAAAAGCGGACAGTGCAATTTTGTATTTTTTTCTCGGTAATGACACACTAATTGTGGACCCACAGTCCAATAGTCAGGCACGCTAACCACTGAACCAGGCTCAGCCCTATATTTGTGTATGTAAGAGCCCATACTCCAACACTACTGACAGAACCTAAGATGGATTTCCCAACAAGAACATAAGAGCCCATACTCCAACACTACCGACAGAACCTAAGATGGATTTCCCAACAAGAACATAAGAGCCCATACTCTAACACCACTGACAGAACCTGAGACGGATTTCCCAACAAGAACATAAGAGCCCATCTAACCAGTAGTTTACTTGAATAGTGTGATATTATTCACCAAGTCCATTTATAACAATGTTTCTCCTGTACATGAAAAATGGGTTTTATGACAAAGGGAGAAAATATTTCTTCTTCATGAAATTAATCTGTTAACAGAATTATGGCATGTCTTCTCTTTGATTCATAATATTTTTCAAGGCCAAACTATATGTAGATCCCAAGACCACCTAGCTCTAAAACAAAGCCTGACGAACAATATTCAAGAACTGTTATCTCCAGTCACAAACCAATCTACTGTCCATGTCAATTGTTGTATCACTCGATGAGTTTAGAAGAAGTCGTTAATAACGTGTCCAACCACAGAGATGATCTGGGGATATTAAAGTTGTCGGGGGAATCCTACGTTTTACCCTTCACAATGGATGCTTTTATTTCAACAATAAACTTAATGGTGCTCCGATGGACAACTGAGTAGCAGACTTCAACAGAAGTGATTAAAATGTTAATAGTGAAATATCTAAATATCATCAATTTTCTTCTCTTGCTCTATGTATACCTACTATCCCTATCTAAGATGAAACTTCAAAGAAAAACATTCAACAACAAACAAAATATTACTCTGTAGATGGAAACAATTACTTTTACATATCTACTAACTTATAATAGAGTCTCCAAAATATTACTAAGATAAAGAAAAAATCAAGTTAAAAGGCTACCATTTGAGGGTAAAAAAGTAGATTCTTATAGAATGTGGCCAACTCTATTGTCCAATGAAAATATGAATGGATTCTAACTATGAAGAAATATGAACTAATATCATGGATCCACCTAGAAGTTTATATTTAAATCATACATCTTTACTAAAAAAAAAAGAAAATTTTTGTGAAGTTGTAATTAAAAATGTAACCATTTAACTACAAATATTACAAAAAAAATCTGGTTCACTTTTCTTTTATATCTAGGAAAAAGCAAGCAGCATTAATTAACTGAAAGTGCTATTTAGCAGCTGGACTTTGTTCTAGCCTGTACTCTCCAAGCAGCTTTATCAGCAGTTTATCGCTATGCTAATATTCACTCTATCAAGATGTCATGTAAGGGGTGTTGCAAAATAAATCACACTTTTTCTCCCAAAGTAATGACGAATTTGGTAGAACTGAGAATCGTGTTGCATGTGCTGCTATCGGGATGGCTCAGAAACTAGTTGCAGGCATGCACCGATACTTCAAGTTGGAGCTTTCATTTAAAAATGCACAGAAGAAATGTTGGAAACTTTGCCTGAATGCGAGAGACACACAAACGTGAAACCATGATTCATGTTCTCACTGATGTGATCACAGAGACAACCACAAAAACCGACATGTTTGTTGCATTG
>NW_013665980.1:389361-396539 GCF_000517525.1 Limulus polyphemus | reverse complement strand
ATCTCATACTATTGATCTGCATTAGCCGTCACCATTTTTTGAACTAATACCCTAGAGATAAGACAGCTAGTAAACAGCATCCACCACCAACTCTTTCGTTATCATTATCTGAACGAAAAGCGGCACTTGACCGTCACCCACAACCCAAAAGCGGACAGTGCAATTTTGTATTTTTTTCTCGGTAATGACACACTAATTGTGGACCCACAGTCCAATAGTCAGGCACGCTAACCACTGAACCAGGCTCAGCCCTATATTTGTGTATGCTGATACATTAGTGGTTTATGTCACAAAAATAGAAGATTTTTATACTGATAATAATAATTTTCAAGTTAAATAAGACAATAATAAAGGTAAATGGAAAATGAAATGTATTGAGAAAATGGAATTAATTATTTCAGGGAAGAACACCTGAAGTATTTGTTTGTTTGTAATTAAGCTAGACAATGGGCTTACCACAGGTATCAAAACCCGGATTCTAGCGTTGTAACTCCGCAGACATAACGCTGTGCCACTGAGGAGCAGCCTGAAGTAGCAAAATATTGAAACATTTGAGTTCTTACACATTTTTTTCATGATGCATTGGATATCAGTGATGATTAAATTTTGCAAAACGAACAACTAAAGCTATAAAAAATTAGCAATTTATTCCAAAAACTGGATGAATAAATATGAATGCCCT
Source organism: Limulus polyphemus (assembly GCF_000517525.1). Lineage (NCBI taxonomy): Eukaryota > Metazoa > Arthropoda > Merostomata > Xiphosura > Limulidae > Limulus > Limulus polyphemus. The sequence continues at coordinate 395,857 of NW_013665980.1, read as the reverse complement.
TTTAAAAATTATTTACATGCAATTTCAAAAACATGGGACCACTTTATGGCTCATTTATTGGAATATTTCATACACATTTCTTTTAGTAGTCGGAAATATATCGTCAAACATTGCAGTTCTTGTGGTAGAAGATAAATGCAAAAAAGTAGTAAATGTGATAAAGTATCGGTCGAGCCTTGCTTTCTGTTTGTTTGTTTGAATTTATGCACAAAGATGCACAATGGGCTATCTGTGCTCTGCCCACCACGAGTATTGAAACCCGGATTCTAGCATTATAAGTCCGCAGACATACCGCTGTGCCACTGGGGGGACAAGTTGGCAAGTTACGTTATCGCGAAGTATACAAAGACTGAATTAGGAGTATAAAGATTAATTATTGAGCAGGAAAATCATACAATTTTTTATGTAGATACGGTTTAGGAAAAATATATGAAAATAAGAAACAGATAGATGTGAAGAAAATTAATGACGAATTTAAAGTTAGAAGTTTTTATTATGAAGAATAAAAATTATGTAAGGAACAACTGATATCAAATTTGTATATTATTTTAAAAACATTTTAATATTTACCTCTCTGACAACCAGCAAACGACGGTTCTAATAAGTCGTTTTCCCAAAGTTTTGTTAACGTGAACATGCAGATTACAAAATATACCTCACCTGTAACCCAAAGAACTAAAAAATATAACATAGCTCATCAACTGATAAGCGAGAAATTCCTAGAGTAATTTATCTCCACATTTTTTTATTTATTTTATAACGGTGTCATCTAAGTCGCAGATCAATAAGAAGAGAATAACCTTTTTCTTTATTCCTTGTAAAAAAACAAGAAAGAAAGAGCAAAATGACTAGACTGTGGGGCTTCATTCCGACATAATGACGCCTCTATTGAGAGGTAAAGTATGTTAACAAAAAGGAACTATTTAAAGAAGGGATGGGTTACAAATAAACAGTTGGAACTATTTAAGGAAGAAATGGGTTACAAATAAACAGTTGGAGCTAGTTAAGGAAGAAATGGGTTACAAATAAACAGTTGGAACTATTTCCACTTTATTTAAAGAAGAAATGGGTTACAAATAAACAGTTGGAGCTATTCAAGGTAGAAATGAGTTACAAATAAGCAGTTGGAACTATTTCCACTTTATTTAAAGAAGGAGTGGTTTACAAATAAACAGTTGGAACTATTTAAGGAAGAAATGGGTTACAAATAAACAGTTGGAACTATTTAAGGAAGAAATGGGTTACAAATAAACAGTTGGAGCTATTTAAGGAAGAAATGGGTTACAAGTAAACAGTTGGAGCTAGATAAGGAAGAAATGGGTTACAAATAAACAGTTGGAACTTTTTAAAGAAGAAATGTGTTACAAATAAACAGTTGGAGGTATTTAAGGAAGAAATGGGTTACAAATAAACAGTTGGAGCTATTTAAGGAAGAAATGGGTTACAAATAAACAGTTGGAACTATTTAAAGAAGGAATGGATTACAAATGAACAGTTGGAGCTAGTTAAGGAAGAAATGGGTTACAAATAAACAGTTGGAACTATTTAAAGAAGGAATGGATTACAAATGAACAGTTGGAACTATTTCATCTCTATTTAAAGAAGGAATGTGTTACAAGTAAACAGCTGGAACTATTTTTTCTCTAGTTAAAGAAGAAATGTGTTACAAATGAACAGTTGGAACTATTTCCTCTCTATTTAAAGAAGGAATGTGTTACAAGTAAACAGCTGGAACTATTTTTTCTCTAGTTAAAGAAGAAATGTGTTACAAATGAACAGTTGGAACTATTTTCTCTCTATTTAAAGAAGGAATGTGTTAGAAGTAAACAGTCGGAACTATTTCCTCTCTATTTAAAGAAGGAATGTGTTAGAAGTAAACAGTCGGAACTATTTCCTCTCTATTTAAAGAAGGAATGTGTTACTAATGAAAAGATGGAACTATTTCCTCTCTATTTAAAGAAGGAATGTGTTACTAATGAAAAGATGGAACTATTTCCTCTCTATTTAAAGAAGGAATGTGTTACTAATGAAAAGATGGAACTATTTCCTCTCTATATAATTCAATCATATCAAAATTTAAAAACTGATCCAAGGAAAGTTTAAATTTTGAGAGCTTGTTATCACATCGTTAATATACCCATGTACAATAATTAAATAATTCTGAAGGAAGAAAAATGAAAGGATGGACTAAGTACTTTTCTTGTTATTTGTTTCCAAACTTTCTTAAAGATAACGTGAGATAGTTGATAGAAAATATTATGTCATGTCCTTCAATTAGCCATGACTCCTTACTCTACCCTCCAGTGAAAAGTATGTTTCAAAAAGTAATAGTTTTTAAATCAACTTAATTACACGTTTAAATAATTTGTTTTCAAATTTATATAAATTTCTTACTGATTGTTCTTTACTTTATAAATTAAACATTACTGCCACTTTATGGCTTTTAAATAGGTAGTTAGAATAATAAAGTATACAATAATTACTGATAAGGATGACAAGAGTAATCTCAAAAAACGTATTGCTGAGAATCTTTCAATAGAACCTCCACTAAATGTAAACATAAGCTTCAAAGAACACGATTAAATTAATATAATGTGTAACAGTTTATTGTAGATTATTCGAGAAGGGGGATGAGGTTAAATGAATATGATGCGATTTTTTCATATCCAGAGATATTGCTCATGAAAACAGCTGCTGACTGCAATATGTCACTGATAATGTGTGAAAGTTTAGATTCCGAACCTTCGATAACTTCAATTACTTGCTTATTATCTTGTTAATGATTCCAAGGGGTAAGTCAAGATTCATCTGAACGGCTTTTAAACTCAAAAGGTTCTCTTTCGTAGCCATGGCCTTCAATTTGATGATGAGGGGGGTGTTAAGTATTACAATTTATTGCATAACGTATTATAATTTCGAATAGCCTGAAACTGAGTTAAATGATAATTTAGATTTAGAAATTAAATAAATGTGGATATGTATCCAATTTATGATACTTGTCAACAAGATTGATACAAAAAGTTTTTTCGTACGAATATATTTTAATATACAAACAATAACACAATTTACAATAACGGTTATTACAAATAATGATCTATGTTCAAACGTTTTACAAACTTACAAATAATATCTGTCTGGAACTTTCTTGATATCTTATCGAGGGTTCACGATGAGCGAACTAATTTTGAGTTGATGTAGGTAGAATTCACTTAACAGCTCTGTGTTCTTTATTCTTCACCGGCCACACACGTGTTGTCTACCGCTGAAGTTATATAATGTTTTCGTAAAAGTACTAATGTCTCGATGTGAATCTGCTGAAGTTAAATGGTTTGTAATATTTGAGATCTATAAACGTTCCTGGTCAAATATCTGAAGTTCCTGATTAATAAACGTTATAACCATCACATTTATAGCTCCCGAGGTTTATAGCCCACCAACTATAGCAAACGAATAATATATACTGTCTTTTGGCGCGTCGCGTTGATTATATTTATAGGCGTGAGGAGAGTTTCTCGAAATTGCAGCTTATGCAACAATATAAACGATACACCAATGTTTACGTACACACATATATTGTTGATTTGTACACATTGATTATTTTCTATAATTTTAGTGAATAGGCGGGAATTATGTACATTTCTAACAGTTAAACTTAAACAAACATCATATTAAAATAGATATAGGATAGTAAATCCGTCATAGGGGTATGATTTCGACGGTTGTTGTTATCCTTAATGCTCTTCTTACAAGTTTTCATCCTCCATAAAGAGCTTTTTATTTACATCTACAATCTCTCAGTATAAGTATTCCTGTCAAAAAATTATTTTTATCTCTTTCTAGCCATAAGTCTATCTCTTGTATGGTTGGAATTAGCCATAAACTAAATATATGGGTGCTACACATGACAATCTATGTTTCCATGATGACAATTTTTGGAGACGCACCATAGCATAAGTAGATACAAAACTAAACTAAAGATGACGATCATGGCAGCATGGTTTGCATCTTTGATGACACGCCACTGCATTAGTCAATATAAATATTCAGTTAAAGTGCAGATTATCTTCTGTAAATTAAATTTAATAGTGACTATCATTCTGATTTATTTATTTTTTTTCCTATCCAACACTATCATATTATATGGGTAATTTCAAGGGTGGTATTTTATTTCAAATCACACGCTTAGAGGAAAATGTAAAATCGTTTTTATTCTGGAAGAAAAAGGTAAAAATAATTATGTATTTATTTATCCATTTTTGTTTGTAATCAACTATCCGTATGAAACTTCTGGTCTTCAAACGATTATGCTTCACTCTTAAAAAAAAAGGTACTTTCAAAATACATATTTTTTTTATAACTAAGCAATCAACTCTTCCTTTTCCTATTTTCGTTTTAATACATTTAATCAAAAGATGGCGCTTATAGTCCATTTTATTCATTTGAGGAATTACAGATTACTAAATACATCTAAAAGGAATAACACATTCACTTTACACTATATTTTAACTCGCAGAATTTTCTTTGCATTAAAGCATAAAGAGATCAGGTTTCTATTCCGAATAATGTGAACCTTAGGTTAGCATATAATCTAAATTAACAGATATATATATAAGTTGTTTCATAAATTTTGAAGTTTGGATAAGTTTATTTGCATAGTTTAAATAGGAAGTTATTAATTTAGATATTAATAGGAAATAATTAAAAATAAAGAACAAAAGTACATGAAGTAGTAATAGTAATTTCATACAAACAGTTGTTTTTCCTTTCTTATCAATTGTTACATAACTTCATGATTCCGATTACTAAATAGAATATTTATTTGTAGTTAAGCATAAAGCTATATAATGGCTTACTATGCTATGCCCACCACGGGTATCGAAACCTGGCTTTATAGCGTTATAAAACTTTTCCGCTGAGCAACTGGCTAAGAAAATGGAGATACAGGTAAAAAAGACGAGAAAATAGAAACTTTTTCCATCATTCTGAGTAAAATAGTTTACTAAACTACTTCGTCGTTGAAATTTTACAGAACTGCAATTTTCTGTATAAGACGAAATTACAACTAACTATTTATAACATATTTTACTGATTTATTTCAGCTATTCAGAATCCAACCTTAAGGTGAATGATAGATTTTTGCAATAAAAAATATTCGTGACATGACCAGGAAAATGAGCCACTAAAAGCAACCAGTTAGAAACTATATTAATTATTCACTAGACGTCGTTAAATAGAGTGAACCTCAATATATCACCATTTCGACGATGTTTCATGTTCTTGAGCTGGCTTTTCCCATTTAAAATGTTTATTATTCTATAGAGCCGGTAATACCATTAAAAACAAAAATAATCAAATAAAATTCAAGAGCGGATTACTTTTCTTTAGTAGACTCTAAGCAAATTCTGTGCTACGTAACTGCAAATACATTGATATATATTTTTATCTTTTTCCAGTATTTGTTTAATGTCTAATTACACTCTCTCATTCTCTTTTATCAAATTATGCAAATGCTACATTATCTACTAAACTTATTTTGAAGCTAGGATTACCTTTCTGTTATACCAATTAATTGTAATTCCTAGTAAAGTTAAGTATTAATTGGGCAGATACAATTTGTTTGTTTCCTAATTCGTCAAAAGCTACGAGAGGACTATCTGTACCAGCCGTCCCTAATTTTGAAGTGACAGACTAAAAGGTGTTGTTTGTTTGTCGTTAAACGCAAAGCTATACCATGGGCTACTTGTGTTGTAAACACTACGGTATCGAAACCCATCTGACTTACCATTGAGCTACAGGTTTGATTTGAATTTTGTTAAAAGGTACTCGTTCCTAATTTAGCAGTGAGAGACAAGAAGAAACGCAGTAATGCAACATCATCAGCTCTTGCGTTACTCCTAATTAACGAATAGTGGGGTTGACTGTCACATTATAATTCTCCCACTGCTAAAAGTACGAGCATATTCGGTGACAAGATTCGATTCCGCGATCCGCAGACTGCGAATCAAGCGCTTTAACCACCAGACCATTCCAGGCCGTAAACTGATTACACCATAAAACATTAAGTAACACATTGCATAACATTTATAATTTATTGTAATAAATATAGAGAGATATTAGAATACTTATTAGCTTAAATGCAAGCAAGATATGTAGGTAAAGAAATAAAGATAAAAGGACAAAAATAGTCAGACGGATTAAAAGTCATTGTGAACTCAAAGCTAAGGTTTAATATTAAATATTGATGGTTCCTTCCTAACAAACAGAAAGAGAACAAAGATAAAACAAGTAAATACACAGATAGCACTCTTTATTTGGAACTCCTGCACTCATAAAGCAAACACTCTATATTCTTGCATATGCGTTCTCATGTGAAACAGTGGTATGTCTGTGGACTTACAACGCTAGAAACCAGGTTTGATACTTTTGGTGGGCAGAGCACAGATAGCCCATTCTGTAGCTTTGTGCTTAACTTTAAAACAAAAAACCTTGCATCTGA
>NW_013665980.1:373149-388361 GCF_000517525.1 Limulus polyphemus | reverse complement strand
CATCTGTGTTCTCATGTGAAACAGTGGTATGTCTGTGGACTTACAACGCTAGAAACCAGGTTTGATACTTTTGGTGAGCAGAGCACAGATAGCCCATTCTGTAGCTTTGTGCTTAACTTTAAAACAAAAACCTTGCATATGCAAAACATGTTATATTTTGAACATTTTAAATGGGAAAGTACAGACGTGTTACGGTAGTCTAAAATATCAAAAGCAAGAACATTGATTTTAAAGAGGGGTACTATTGAATGTTCGTCTAGCAGGAGTATCGTTATTAAGTATCATTTCTGTAATCAGCTACTCAAAGTCAATCAAGGAAAAAATGTATTAATGCAAACGAGTGCTGATAATGACAGCCGTAGATAATAAAATAAACATGTAATTTCAATAATACATTTTAAGCTGGGTTTTATTCCCTATTTTGTTATTTCACAAACATGTTAGTTAATTCTTTATAGCTGATGCTTTTCGGAGAATTATTGTTTCATTTATTACCTGTGACCTGGAAATCCTATAGTTACAGTAAAGTATACTTACAGATCGAATTAATTGTTTGCTTGTTGAACTTTACGTAAAGCTGCTGAAGGACTACCTGCGTTAGCCATCCCTAAGTTAGAAGTGACAGATTAGAGGGAAATAGCTAGTCAACACCGGCCACCGCCAGTCCTGGAGGTCTTCTTTACTAACGAAAAAGTGGGATCCGCCGTCATATTATAACGTCTCTAAGGCTGAAAGGGCGAGTATATTTAATGATCGTATTCGATCCTGCGACCCGCAAATTGCGAGCAGAGCAATATTGTTAGATATTGTTACTACTTCACAAATTGCACAGTTACCTCATGGAAACAGAACTGTAGCAGATAGATAGACAGTTTGACACATATTTACTTCAATACACTACAATTTAGTGCACTAATAAAACATGTTATCTTTAATACTAATGAGAAATATACACATTGATTGAGGCACAGACAAATGAAGTTAAATAAAATGACACTCCAATATTTTTAACCTAATTTATTTTAAGTTAACTTCCATAAGCTTTGAGTCTGCGATGTTATAAAAACGCTTGGCTGTGAAATAGTTATGCAGTGAAAAATTATTTTGAAACATATATATATATATATAAAGAAAACAAAACAATAAATCGTCAGATAAATTATTACTAGGTAGACATGCAAGTGATAATTTTCGTATGAAAATAGTAGATATTTTTAGTACCTCTTCGCTTTAATATTGTGGTATTCTCAGTTACATTGACTTGCCTGTACAGTAATCAGACAGGAACTGGAGGTGCACCAAAATAAAAAAAAAGAATTCCAAAGCAGTTTCCTAAATTTTTCTGACTTTGATTTACTCTGATGTCAAATAAAGACTCCAGACACAAGTTTGTACATCGTAATAACACAATATTTAATTATGACAAACACAGTTAATGTTAAAGGTAGAAGTGTAAATATGTGTGTATTTACTGGAGACAGATTGCAATCTGACATTCAGCTTTAATCATGTTGAAATAGATTTGTGAGTTCAATTCATGAGATTAGAAACCTTTTGAAGCTGAAAGTGGTTAGGTTGTTGATTTGTTGTCTCAAGTTATAGTTTGGTTATTCCAGACAGGAAACATACACAGAGTAAAGGGGGTAAAAGTTACCCACGTGATTAAGGATCACTCTTGTTTTAAAACAAGGACTGTTATCTCCATAAGACATCACACTATTATCCGACATATTTTGTTATCTTACACCTACTTTTTTGCTTGAGTTAGTGTGACCATCAGTTATGAGACCCTGTTCTATGGGTAATTTAGTTGTTCCATTAACCGACTTTCTATATTGGGAGCTAAACATACTCCATATATACAAACAAAAGTGAATTCTTACCAATCAGTTAAGAGGTAGAAAATGTATACCACATTTTCCTCTATATTTTATTTATAGGCCGTCCCTATCCTTAAAGGTTTAAAACCAATACACAGTCTTGGCCAAAATGTTTGTATATTTTGTAACAAATAAAATCATTATTATTACAATGGAATATAAAAACACTTAGCGCTGTCAAACTGGGAAATGCATGTTATATTAAACGTCTAAATATGTCATTTCTATAATGATACAGCTCTATGGACATCATGACCGATTTCTTAGAACAGCAAGAAATTTTATCAGACACCTGTCGAAAGATGTGTAATACAGCATTTCACCTATCACATCAAAACCTTACCAAAACATATGTTATGACAAAATATAACATCAAATTATTATAAATAGTGTACATAACCTTATATCAGTTCATACTAAACATTCAGTACTTGGTTGGTCCTCCTCGTACTCTAATAACCTCCACAAGACGACATAGCATGCTGTTGATGAGGTTATTGATGTAATACACCTTGATTTCGTCTCAACTTGTCACTAGAAAGCACTTCAACTCAATAGCAGCTTTAGGGTCGTGGTTAGCAATTTTCCGACTCAGTTCGGCCAACAGTTCTCAATGGGATTAAAATCTGTAGACTTTGTTGGCCATGACAATATTGTAACGTCCTTCTGGTCAAGATAATTCTGTACAATACAAGCACTGTGAGCAGTGACATTGTCATACATGTATACACAAGTTCATGAAACTAGAGATGTTTACCTACATATATATATATATGTCGAAGCTAGAGAGCTGCTGCTGTGATACCGTTACTTCCTTTAAAGCTGAAATTGGCCTAGCTGTTGTGTTATACATATACATATAAATATATATAGTAAAATGTTATTAAATTCAATATCGGGAGCAGCTTTACAGTGGCTTTGCTTCTGTTTAAGCGCAAACCTACACAGTGAGCTATTTGAGCTGTGCCCATTTAGATAATCGAAACCTCATTTTTAGCTTGTAAACCACAAGATTATTGCTTAACCACTTGGGAATGGGGCAATTTTACAGTGGAAATACCTTTTAAGCACCTAAAACTTTCAGCCCATAAGAGTAGACCATCTAGAGGCAATGTGAGATTAACAACACTTACAAATTCAAAGTGTAGCAGTTATTATTTACAGTACACATGTTGAACTATAAGTATTTAACATAGGTGTCAGTAATTATTTAAAAACAAGTGTGGAATTGTATGAATTATTATTAGTAGAGATACAGAAGAATTTCGGGATGTTTGTTCTAAGTAGGCTTAAATGTTTTGGTCTGTACAATATTTGCGATTTTTCCTCTATTTATATCAGTTTTACTTAGCATAATTTTAATGTTCTTTTCAGATATGGAATGTTTTTTTTTTAAATGTTCGAAATCGTATGATGAGTTTTTACAGTGTTTTTTAATCTTTGTATTTATTTCTCAACTAGTTTCATCCAAATAAAATTCTTCATTGTAAGAGAAGAAAAAAAGATCAATGAACACAAAGTATTCCATAATGAAGGACACATTCCAAAGTTCCTGAAATTCATAAAATATTTAAATGAAAACTTAAATCCTAGCGACAAAAAACAAAAAAAAACTCATAAATCTGATTTAAAATTCACCAAAGCATATTATTTTTTTTTCGAAAATTACAAGGAGTTTTAACCAAACGAACCATGATTATACCAAATTTAAGCAAAAAAAGAATGGATATAATTAATAAACTTAAGAAAACAGGTTAGCTTAAAAATCCCAAGGACTTAAAAAGCGAGAAAAGTGTGGCACTGAACAACTTTTAATACCTCGTATTAATGAAAGGTTATTTCAGTGACATGACAAAATACGACATTTTATGAACAATTAATTTCCGTCAACGAGAAGCGAATGGACACTGTTTAAAAGCAACTACAAAAAGAGCAATGCATAAGTTAAGAAATTAGTAATTCGTTTTAGTGTAGCAAAGACAAAACATCACAATTATATTGTTTGCCAAAGTTGCATAAGATACCACTAAAATCACTTTCATGGTGTCTACTTATTCCGCCTTCAACTACAACCTTAACATCTTTCTTGCATGTATCATTTCGCCTTATAACATGTATAAAAACATTATCAAAACACCTATCATTTTCTTCAGTACTTCAAGAAATGTAGTCATAAAACCAAATTTACAACCTTCGATATACAAAATCTTTATACCCAAATTCCCGAGAAAAAGCAATCAAGTAAGTTATTTAAACTATCATTAATGATTCTAACCAAAGAAATACAAAACCTTTTCAAATGTTGTGACATTATTTGACTTAACAACAAAGTTTTACTTTCATTTCAACAGCACAACTTACTGTCAAATACACGGACTATGTATGTGCGGAATTTTTTGCAACTCAGCAGCAAATGACTTCATAATTCAACTAGAACGATAGTCAGGTCTTCATTACAACCATTCGTACTCTTGTACATTGAATGTTGATGATGTTTTCTGTCGTTTTAACTCTGACTTTGAGAAATATTGTCTTTCAAGCCATACCAACAACATTCACCCAACATCCTTTTTAACAATGAATATAAAGAAAATTTTCCATAGTTTTTTTATCCTTTGCATTAAAATAAATTAACTAGATTTGACACTTAATTAGACTGGAAATTCGCATATCATCTAAAATATACATGACAGATGTGCCACAAGAATTTAAACACTGAAATGAGGAAAACGTCTCACATTTTCATTCATAAAAATGAAAAGTACAAAAAAACTATGAGTTAAACCAAAACAAAGTAGCCAGCAGACTATCAATCCCACAAGAAACCATAATACAACAAACAAAACTTTATCACAACCAACATCTCTTTTACTGAACATACTAGTGAGAATTAAACATCCAACCGTACATCATACAAAAAGCAAGAATATAAGAAACACCATCGATAAAATTATACCATATGAAAGGAAACCAAAGAAATCAAATGGACACATGTGAACGATTTTACTTTGGTGAAAATAACGCTATAATTTTAAATATCTGAAAATAACCAAATAAATAGTATTTGAAAATAATATTATAATTTTCTAACGTGACGTTAATAAAACTAGAAGAAAAGTCATAGAGGCTATACGGATAAAAAAAATTAAAATCCTCTTTGAAAAAAAACATCCATATACTCCTCTCTCATCTCAACTTATTACAATCCGTATAATTCTGCACAATACGTCTTATTTTTATGTGTCTTTGTTTATTTTTATTTTTATATTTTAAGAATCCAATTTAAACTTGTTCCATATATCAAATTTAATTACCCAGAGGGATCCTAATCTCTTAATATTCAAATATGTAATTAGGTTTTTCATCAGGCTTGTAAGTGTATGGATTAATATCCTTTTCCCCAAGATTCGCAAAGCCAAATATATATATATATATATATAAGCACGAAAGAAATAGAAAAAAAAATATTCTGTGAGCTTCGGTTTTCCTTTCGTATAATCATTTGCTCTTTACAGATTTTTGTTTATTTTTAACGTATGTGCTAAAATAAAGCTTAACAACATCAACCATTTATTGTTGCTACCCATTTTCTTTATTCATCAGCAAGAAATCCCAATCGTTAGTCTAGTTTTACAAAAAGACTAGTTTCCTAGTATAATGAGTCTACAGAAAATATTTCTTTTACTTCTTACAGTTATTTTCTTTGTTTACTTAGCGAAAGGTATTCAAAGTTTTATAAAGATATTTCTAACTAAAGCCTACATTGACGTCAGTTTTGATAAAAAAAATTCTGTAGCCCAGAAATTTTTTCAACTGTTTGTTTTGTTGAATTTCTTGCCAGACTACACGAGGGCTATCTGCGCTAGCCGTCCTTAGTTTGGAAATAAATAAAAATATTTACATTTGTGTCAATCTGAAAGATTATTAATACACAGACTAGAACATGACAATGTGGATATTAGTTATCTAAATTAAAGTGCTGATGGTTCAGAGCTTGAAGATTTACAACGCTAAAACTAGAGATTCGAGCCTTGCTGTAAGCACGGCACATACAAACAATTGTGCAGCTATGTGTTTATAAAACAAATAAATAATTTTGTTCGCTTAATTGTTGTGTTTCGCCTACAACTGTTCAAGGGTTATCTGCCCTAGACGTCACTAATTTTGAAGTGATAGGCTAAAGGGAAAGTAGTTAGTTAACACCACATACCATCAGTTCTTGAGCTACATTTTTACTAACGAATAGTGAAACTGACCATGGCACTATAACGCCTCCATATTTGAAGGGACGGAATGTTTGGTAAGAGGTTTCGAACCTGGGACCCATAGATTGCGAGCCGAGTGCCTTAACTACCAGGTCATTCTAACACAAAATAACCATACTTCCTTTTTCTCACAAATTCTGAAATTTGTTTCTATAGTTAGAAAGAAAATAACTGCTTACTGAATATTTGAAATCATATCAGAAAGTCTATTACCAACAAGTTTAGCTAAGAATATATACAAATGCTGACTAAACACAAAGGTGCAGGAGAGACCAAATAATCGAAATATGGTCATCAACCTTAAACACTTTTAAAACACATTGTTGGGATTAAAACATATTGATTATAAAGTATATAAGACACTTGTGTTTGTAGAACTAGAGTTGTAATGATTTTTATACTTGAGTGACTAAATAATAATATTTGAGTTTTATATGAATATTGATTAAAGCAGTGTGCTTATATCCTTACTAAAACTGCTATATAGCCTAACTGTTAATCATTAACATACAGTATACCAAATATTAAAGTACAATCCCCTCAAAAAATCACAATCAAATATAAAACTGTACTTGATTCATGGTTTTATTAATAACTATTAAAATACATCAGTAGCCAATGAAGGAATGTGAAATTAAAATCAACTGTATAGTTTAAACAATGGTTAAATAGTTTAAAAAAATATTTCGTTGTTTCACATTTAATTGTAATGCATTGTTGCCTTATTTGTCATGATTTTTTGGTTATTTCATCAAAATCAAATAGAAAATATTATTGTTCAGTATATTTAATGGATTCACAGACAATCTTATCAGACACTTGCTGAGCTATGGCAAGATTAGCAACAGCTGATTTCTAACAAGTAGAAGTTTTGCAACATGTTTAACTATATTATATATCTATGGTAAGGAGAGCAACAGCTGATTTGTAACAAGAAGACGTTTTGCAATATGTTTAACTATATTATATATCTATGGTAAGAAGAGCAACAGCTGATTTCTAACAAGTAGAAGTTTTACAATACGTTTAACTATATTATATATCTATGGTAAGGAGAGCAACAGCTGATTTCTAACAAGTAGAAGTTTTACAATACGTTTAACTATATTATGTATCTATGGTAAGGAGAGCAACAGCTGATTTCTAACAAGTAGAAGTTTGCAATACGTTTAACTATATTATGTATCTATGGTAAGGAGAGCAACAGCTGATTTCTAACAAGTAGAAGTTTGCAATACGTTTAACTATATTATGTTCTATTCTTTACCTTCAACGTTTTCTAAAGGGTTTGAGTCACATTTCGTACGTTAATATATGCCTGATTTTAGTCAATTGGTTATATTATTACTAGAACAGTGTCATCATTATCATTGCACTTTTCAGTGGCGAAACAAAGACTTAGGAATTTTGTTAGTAACAAACATTTTCTTCAGTTTTGTTTTATATTTTTTTATAGATATAAATTAAATATAGCATTTTTAATAAATCCTTCAGAGTCTTGAACAAGAATTTGAATTTCACGTACAAATTATGTATGCGTTTAGTGTATACTGTTTCATGCACTTTGACCTTTTCACAATCCTATTCCTAGGTTTTCTAATCTGTTAGATATATTAGTATTGACCATTGTCCAGAACATTATGAGAATTCGGGCACTAATATCTACACGACATTTTATTTTGTTTTTGTTGTAAAGAATTATTTTACTATAACAAATAAAAGTAATAAATATCTTCTGTATTATCTTTCATGAGATTTTTTTTACTCAAGATAAAAAACCTTTAACCATAAAATAAACATCCACCACTTATAACTATTTGGAGCGCTGTTGCTCTGTAGCGTATGGTGTTCTGAAGGATCGCAATCTCTTGAATGTGATAGAAGAATAAAAGTAAATATACTATTTAATTGTACAAGGTAATGTTAAAATATATACCCTATAGTTTAAAAATAGTTTTGCACATTAACATGACCGACTTATGTTTGACACCATACGATTGGTTTAACTAAATAGCATTTGTAGCAAATTGTTTCAGGTTTTCTTTTTATATACGTTTTCTGAATATAGGCACATTCAGTCTCTCGAAAAACGTTATTTATGCTTACCCTTTAGTATCCCTAGTTGCCAAAATCACATTTTTCGCTTAGTTTGTGTTTATAAAAAAATTATCAAAAGTGTTCCAAACCTCTCTGAGTAAGCTAACGAATCATAATGTAAAATAGACTTTGGGGCTTTCTGCCTGCAACACCAATTCTTATCCAAAACTATTTTTTTTCTGTCCATCAATCCTTATAACTATACAAACATTTTGTGTGTATAAATATATATCGAATCTTATGCTGCAAGATTAGAGAGCCTATAAAGCTCTTTGATGGAAAAAAAAAACATCTTTAAGCCTTATCTAATCGCACTGTATATTACCAAAATTCAGGCAGTCATTAAGTTTCAGCAACACAAAAGTTGTTACATGTTATAACTATAATCTATAAACCTGATTCAGTTTTTAATTATTTGTAATTGAGCCCATTCTAAAAACGAAACATGGTTTAGAATCATAACATAAAGCTAAAACATTAATTTAGCCTCTGGAATATTTCTGCCATCCAACTAACAGATGGATGTTATGAAAACCTGTCAAGTTATGAAATGTGAAAATAATGGGACTTGTTTTTGTTGTTGTTGTTGTTTTGGTAGTACGTATAGTGTTTAATGTAAGATAGAAATATTTTACGCTTAAAAGTCAAAATTAATTTCAAAACGTACTTACATTCGCTCCATTTTTCCATCCACCTATGTTCTTTGAAATTAGTTCAACCAATTCCTCACAACAGCTTGTGACACCAGAGAGACAGATAGACAACACTGTTTTATACTCTGTGTATCTAATTTGTCTTCAACAAATAGGGGGAAACCAAAAATTTATATTTCGTAAAAAAGACGTATCCTTACCTAAACACGAAGAGTAAATGGACCTCTTTAAACTTCTATTTCTTTAACAATACTCGTGTTCATATCGAAATAAAATCAGACGAAAGGTTCAAGTTTGGAAGCTATTTCAATTTTACCGCCTACATGCTGAGAATTAAAGCGCAACTGAGCGAGGAAGTCGGTATCAAGATATGTGAAACCGACCTAACCGAAAGTAATATTTCCTGGCCACGGTAGCACGGACGAAACGTTGAAGGGCTGATAATAGAAGGGACTGCTTATGCCTCATCCTCATTTACAAACTTAATACAGAAATAGTATTTCCGAAAATTTCAAATTGTAATGCTATTGTAATCAGTATCATTATTTCTATTTTTGGTATATATGATCACGGTCTACACAAATTAGTTACACGTTCAGTTATTTTGTATAGCCATAGCAAAACACTTAATAACATGAACACATCATTATTAATTCATGCTATACTAGTTCACTGATAGAACTGCCTAATGATCATTTAAATTAATGGCAAGTGTATGTGTATAGCTTTCAAATATAATTAATTGTACAATAAAGTTAGATTGCATTATCCTCGGGTAAATCATTCTCAATCTGTTACGTATGTAAATTTTATTAGTGATTTTTCACTAGACAACTGTTGGTGGCTGTAAAACTTTAGTAAATTACGATATTACTACAAGCATAATGTTATTAATTAATTACTCTGAGAGTTTTTTTTTTCGATTAAAGTCTGGTAATAAATATTTGAAAACATAATATTATCAGTGTGTATGTAACGAAACTGAAAGTCTCAAAGTGGTATTAAATAAGCAGTTATCTCAGGTTTTGCGCGGCACGCCACTAGAGGGCGCAAACACGCATGTTCACCTAAGGCAATACCGGGCGTCATAGTTCCACAAATGGTCACTAGAGGGGTGTTGGTAAATATGCGTTGATAGGCAACCATGACGTCAGAAATTGTCACCAGAGGTGATTTGTTAGGGATTCGTTGCTAGATCGCCATGACAGGCGATTATGACGTCAGAGTTCCAAAAAGGGTTGAAATTATAGTTAGGTACCAGACAGACAGCTATGACGTAATAGTTCTACGAAAACAGAGACCGCCATGACAGTCGTTCATGACGTCATATACAAGGATTTTGACAAATGTGCTGTTATCCACTATGTGATTGAGATTACAACTTACATTTTACTATATAATATTATAGAATAAAATCATATAATTTTTTTTCGTAAATCTTTGACAATGATAATAAACACATACTCTCAAACGAATACGGTCCTTGCAGTACTTTTTTTCTTGTTGTAAGTTTACGTTGGAAAGTTTTCTTGATGATTTTTTGATGTTGAGATTATGGTGAGGAAGAAGATAGTTGACAAACACATCTCTCTAAGAACTAAGAAGTAAAAAGGGTAAAACAATGTGACTAAGGTTTTCACCTTTGTTCATTAGTCACATGATCACTACTTGAGAAAAATAAGTATTTCGTTCGTTTCTATTAAACGGACAGACAAACCAGAA
Source organism: Limulus polyphemus (assembly GCF_000517525.1). Classification (NCBI taxonomy): domain Eukaryota; kingdom Metazoa; phylum Arthropoda; class Merostomata; order Xiphosura; family Limulidae; genus Limulus; species Limulus polyphemus. Next base: position 377,744 of record NW_013665980.1, on the reverse strand, counting down.
ATTCGATTTCCGTATCTTTCAAACTTCTTAGGAGAATAGACAAGAAAATATATATATCTTTAATTTGACATTTTATAAATTCAACACGTCTAATGCAATAATAATAACTCTTCTAGTATGTTATCAGTCAAATAAAATAAATCATCATAAATTGAACATAAGAGTATTATCCAAAGCAATCAAAGTTTTTTTTTATATATTTATTTGAAAGTTTTTGGTAACATGAATTATCCAAATCAGTGTTTGTCATAGCCTAATATACCATCATACATACTTTACAAACCATCAGTTACTATAATCAACATTGTAAATGTATATTTTATTACTTAGTCAGAATACAATTATTACATAATGTGCCCAAAATACTGTGAGCACTTAAGTTTCACTCGGCTTAGAACATTTTTTTTTTCAAAATGAAAGTTCTACCAATTCTTTTTTTATGATATTTACATAAACATGTTAAATATGTGAGAATTCATTATACACTAATGTCTAATTAGTATTTTAAATATCTCATGTTATAATGCTTCGAAAATGTTTTCAAACATGGTTGATATATATTAGAGAAAGATTTCAAATATTTTATGTTGAGGATATTGACAACCACATGGCAATGGTCAGTTCTGATTATTTAGCATTAGCAATAATGGTTATTTTACGACACTTTTTTTTATCAAAGACTGAACAAAGGTTTTGTTTGTGTGAACATTTCTATTATGATTTATGACACTGACAATCCATATCATAACAATTACACACAGAACATATTACTTGTCTAAAATATCTTGAGGAACACCAATTACCATGTTGACATCCTCCCTTTTTCAAAAAGCAGTTTCCCGATTATTATGCTACAAACTTCACAATAAAACTTGATAACGAAAAACCCACTTATAAACTTCACAATAGTCTTTGTTTACACTAAAAATACACGTGTCACATACCCAGGTAGATGTTGGTTTCTTTTCAAGATTGTCCTTCATTCTTTGTATTGTTAATGTAATGGTTGTCATTTGACCAGAGAGGTTTCTGTTGTTATTAATCCGTTTTCTTAAGATCTATAATAACATAATAATATCACCTCTTTATTTTACAAAAATCAGATTGACAGCATTTATGTATATAGATTTATCATTTTGATACTTACTTAAACACTATAGAAAGTAAACTGAATAATCAGTTTAAATCCATTCTTATACGCTGAGCAAAAGTACCTTATCTTACAAGTACTCAAGGAAGAACAGTGTGTAATCAACGATCTTAGTCAGAGACATCATTCTTGTAACATGAGAAATCAATGAAAGGGACTCATCTTATATAGATCATGTTTGAACGCACTTGAGATCTACCCCCAAGGCCCTGCGCATTCCCTCTTTTCAGTCCATAGACCGATGGTGAGGAGTCAGTTCCATTAGATGAAAAAAAATCAGTATTCATACGGAAGGGTGTTAAAGTCTGAAAGTATGTATCGTTTGGTGTCAAATGGACGATAATTATTCTTTTCTTTCTTGTTGTGTGAGGTCTGAGACTTTAAATCTCTTCAAATCGTCTTATGATTAGTCACAGTTATAGGAGGCTGAAAAAGACTAAATATATCTGTTATTATACACTTCATTGATGATAAGTTCAATTTTTCACTGTTGATAAAATCGAGGGAATGTCATACGTTTAAGCAAAATCGTTTTCTTCAAATAAAGAATGGCCTTCATCTTCATCATCTTCTGTCCGAAGCCTCATTTGAAATACATTATATCTATTCTGTATAACTCCAAGGACCCAGTGTAGTAGTAATTGGGAAAATTTAAATGTTCAGTCATATGACTACGTAAATAAAACACATTTCCATAAAAGGATACTCTCCAAAATGATTTGTATGGACACGATGATAACATAATTGAACATCTTGAAAATATTCACCACAAAGAATACACTGGTAACACATGGCTTTATCTTTTTTTGTTTATTATTTTACACATTTATATACATATATCCAGAACAAAAGAACTTTATAAGAAGAGATGCCAAAGGGTGACCAATGCTTTGACCCTTGGTCACATGTTGTTCAATATCCGAGTTCATGGGTCGGGTGGAAAAGTAGTATATAAATTAAAATACCTTCATAAATGATGTAATGTTAATAACTGATGTAATGTTAATAAATGATGTAATGTTAATAACTAATGTAATGTTAATAACTGATGTAATGTTAATAAATGATGTAATGTTAATAACTAATGTAACGTTAATAACTGATGTAATGTTAATAAATGATGTAATGTTGATAACTAATGTAATGTTAATAACTGATGTAATGTTAATAACTGATGTAATGTTAATAAATGATGTAATGTTAATAATTAATGTAATGTTAATAACTGATGTAATGTTAATAACTAATGTAATGTTAATAACTGATGTAATGTTAATAAATGATGTAATGTTGATAACTAATATAATGTTAATAACTGATGTAATGTTAATAACTGATATAATGTTAATAAATGATGTAATGTTAATAACTGATGTAATGTTAATAAATGATGTAATGTTGATAACTAATGTAATGTTAATAACTGATGTAATGTTAATAAATGCTGTGATGTTAATAATTGATGTAATGTTAATAACTGATATAATGTTAATAAATGATGTAATGTTAATAAATGATATAGTGTTTTGACCGGTTCTTTGATTGAGAAAAACAAGTAAAGCATTTATACTTACTTAAGCACTTATACAAAATGGACAAACAAACCAGAAATTCTATTTCAGTATCTTTCAAGTTTCTCACGATAAAAGACAAGATAATACATAGTTTTTTTTTATTCACGTTATTCCAGTATGTTTACAACCCAAATAAACTGTTATGTCCACTATACTTTAGCTCTGACAATGAAGAACGGATTTTGTATGTCACTGAACTTAACAGTCAGCAAAACAAAAGTATATACTCTTGCACTTTACATAACAATAAAGAAAGTTAAATGTACATTCGTGAAGATCTCAATATTAGATGATACATTAGGAAATAATATTTTACTTCTAAACTATTACTTTCTTGTTTTCATTTAAAACTCACATATTTATCCTTTAAGTATAACTTTACAAATATAACTCACAAAGATCTATACATAGTCTAACTTCTTGAAGGTGTAATCATTTAGGCACGTAAAGAAATAACGTTATTGTCCATCTTATAATTTTATCTGAGGGACAATTTCCTCTGACCAGCTGACAGCGTGATAACCTTTGATATTTACAAATAACACAAGCTGAATAGGTATGGATTACTATGGTTGAATTAACTTTCATAAAAATATAGTACAATTAAGCTAGTGTACAATTATTGTTACACTTCCGACTCAGTCTTACTGACCTTTTATTCATTAAACAAATATATTTCATCTGATATATGACGACACAGAACACTGGTTGTGGCTCGTGTATGATATAAAGAATGGAGAATGCTTTAATTACTTTGTTACATCACTCAAAAGGTATGACATATCTATCACTTATATGAAATCACTTTATAAAGAGCGTTCCTATAAGAGTTATATAAAATACCATCCACCAACGTGATTACATTTATTTTTAAAGATCATGTTCAAAGACCATGCTTATTATAATTAAGCTATTATTATTTTAATGTATAACATAATAATGTAGCTTTTACATCTTAAATGTTAATGAAGTTGTTATAAGATTTACGAAAATTTAGTAAAGTGCACTGTAGCAATAGGAATAACTTAAAGTCATAACGTATTATCACACGTTTCCATTTACCTAGCTTCAGTAATGAATGTTGTACACTTTTAAAGTAATCTTGTGACTATTGATAAAAAAACATTATTTTTATGGTAAATCGGCGTACAATTCTGAACGGATTGCCACTACAGCGCTATTTTCTACCGGTGAAAATAAAAAGTTACGGACCAACCGTTTGACGACAGCCTGGAGGTCTCAGGCTAACTGCAAATTGCAGACAAACATCAATATAATCGGAGCTTGCCCATGTACAGACCTACAAAAACTTATATTCAATCTATGCTAAATAAAGAAACTTTGATTGCTTTGGATAATACTCTTATGTTTATTTTATGATGATTTATTCTATTTGACTAATAACATACGAGAACAGTTATTATTATTACATTGGGTATGTTAGATTTATATAATTTGAATTAAAATATATATATATTTTCTTGTCTTTTATCCTAAAAAAACATGAAAGATACAAAAATAGAATTTCTGGTTTGTCTGTTTTTTTTTAGAAATGAAGAAAATACTTGTTTTTCTCAAGTAATGATCATGTGACATTAGTCACAATATTTTACCCTTAAACGTCACTTCTAAAGTGAGTTATTAATTTCTGAAAGAAGCTATGAACAGTTTAGAAATGTATTCCATAATTTCACAAGATTTGTGTATACAAAGAAGTTTGGAGGTGTGTTGTCAGTGATAAACTATCTCTTTTCTCTACATAATCTCAACATAAAATGATCATACAAGTAGTAACTTTACTAAATAGTTAAACTTAACAAACAAAAAAGTAACTAACAAGAATCGTATTACGTTTGTGTTGTGTGTGTCTT
>NW_013665980.1:364939-373128 GCF_000517525.1 Limulus polyphemus | reverse complement strand
GGTATGTTAGATTTATATAATTTGATTAAAATATATATATTTTCTTGTCTTTTATCCTAAAAAAACATGAAAGATACAAAAATAGAATTTCTGGTTTGTCTGTTTTTTTTAGAAATGAAGAAAATACTTGTTTTTCTCAAGTAATGATCATGTGACCAATGAACAAAGGTGAAAAAATTAGTCACAATATTTTACCCTTAAACGTCACTTCTAAAGTGAGTTATTAATTTCTGAAAGAAGCTATGAACAGTTTAGAAATGTATTCCATAATTTCACAAGATTTGTGTATACAAAGAAGTTTGGAGGTGTGTTGTCAGTGATAAACTATCTCTTTTCTCTACATAATCTCAACATAAAAATGATCATCAAGTAGAACTTTCAAATGTAAACTTACAACAAAAAGTACTACAAGAATCGTATTCGTTTGTGTGTGTGTGCTTATTATTGTTGTCAACATATGTCCAAACAAAGTGCAGCCCTCAAAGATTTGTGAAAAAAATGGTATCTGTTTTTATTCTATAACAGTGTTTAAACATATTTATTATGTAGTAAAATGTAAGTTGTGATCTCGTTTAAATAGTGGATAACAGCACATTTGTTAAAATCCTATGAACAGTCGTTAAATAACAGTAATTAAATCTACACATTGATTATATCTGGAAGTGCAGTATCCACTCTTTTGAAACTCGTGTAAAACAAAACTATATAGTGTCATATATAAAATTAGTGAAGGTGTAAATTTTAATTAATGCATAATATCGTCATTTTTAAGATTATTTACATATAAATAATCAGGAAACTTAATTAATTATTATATTTTTAAGCATAATTTTAGGACGATTTAATTTTAAAGCGATAAATATAGTCATGTTGAGACATATGATGTGCATCATAGTATATGACGTTATGACCGACTGTCACTACAGTTTTTGTTTTCCTGGGACTATTACACTATAGCCGTGTATCAAACTATAATTTCAACCCTTGTTGGAACTATGACGTTATGGTCGTCTGTAATGGCGGCCTAGCAACGCGTCCCTAACAACACGCCATCTGGTGACAATGTGTAAAACTATGACGTTATCGTCTTAGATGGCATCATCCTTCTTCCTCTTCCCTATTGCCTTGGGCTGATACGCCTATGGTTCCCTCTAGCGGCTTACAGCGCAACACCTGGGGTAACTACTTAAATATTTTAACGATATTTTCACTTAAAGGATCCACTTACAGGGTATATTTGAGTCAATGTTTCATGAGTATTAAACAAAATGAACAAAAATTAACGAATTACATATGGTAAATTGTAGAACCAAAGTGAAATTTTGTTTTATCCTACAGGGATAACGATTCTTTTCTTTGTCTCTAACCGTGCTTTTTGAATTTTGAACATTTGATCTGCTTGTTAACATTTCATAACTTTTATGAAGGCAAAATAATAGAATGATACAGAAGTTCGGTTTTAAGGTATTTCCTTATTATAACCTTATAATATATTAACAAAACGTTTAATTAAACGTTCCTATGTGATGAAGCTTCAATTACCCGTCGGAATACTGTATAATTACAAAGTTGTACATTTTTTGAACCAGTAGCCTTTACTTTTCATAGAACTGGCATAACATGATGGTTAGAGCGCTCAACTCATAATCCAATGATTGTAGGATCGAACTCCGTCATTGAAAATACTTGTTCCTTCAGCTATGAGGACGTTATAATGTGATGGTTAATTTCACTAGTTGTTTTGTGAAGAGAAGCCTTAAAGTGACTTGGGTAGTGATGGCTTGTTGACTTCCCTTTTGCTATCACTTCCAAATTGGAAGCAGCCAGCCCAGATAGCCTTCAAGCAGCTTGCTCGAAAATCAACAGAAGTAAACAAACAATTACTGTTGATAGATAAGGTATCTGTTACATTATTTAACAAGATACATTAAATCTATATCACGACAAAACTTAAACTAAATTTCATAACATTTTACTTTAAAACCATGATGTCTATATATTATGGTTTTGAATATTTGTTATTCACGCTTTTAGATTATTATTTATTTAAAGTGGTCAGTCGTTTGATGTTGCAGTTCCCATACAACCCTTAAACCTACTTCCTACATTGACAATTGTGATCAGTACAATGGTCATAATTAAGTATTACTGTTTGACGCGACAACTTCCTAGTAAACTGGTATGAAAAACAACGAGGTCAGTCCTGGATCACATTTCTTGAAAAGCCTTTTATAGATTCACTGCTGTGCCTGGACATTAGCTTTTAACAACACATTAATTCACAAAAGTTTACGAGAGCTGCATGGTTTACCGCCGAAAGTAAGTGACGTGATTCTTTGTTTATTGCCATCTTTCTCGCGTAAAATTTCGTTGGTTTAAAGATGTGTCTGGAATTTTGTAAACTTTTGGTTTATAAGTCTTGATCAACATTTCTTTCTTGTTTATTAATTTGTTAACTAACGGCACCAACCGAAATGGCTAGTTTTATAAATGTTATTTGTATTTTCTCCGTTGGAGAATTATTTCATAACAATAGCCTTCGAATTATAGTGGGGTATATATGTGGTTTCAGTGTTCGTTTCTGTTTGTTCCTTTGTTGAATTTTCGCGTAAAAATTATTCGGGGGCTCCCTGATCTATTTGTCCCTAATTTACAAGTGATAGATCAGAGAGAAGACAGCTAATCATCAATATGAATCGCCAATTCTTGGGATACCCTAAACGAATAGTGGTGTAGACAGTCACCTTATAACGCCTCTCAAGGCTGAAAAGGCGATCATGATCGGTGATGGGATTCGAACTCTCGACCCGCAGATTCCAAGTCGACCATCCTAACCATCAGATCATGCAAGGCTTGTCTGTTTCTGTCCTAATCGTCCTGGTTGCGAAATTTTTCCCTTCTATGGAGAACACGGAAATTTTCCTTCTTGGATAAGTTGTGCCTTTTGGCATTTCATCATTTTAACAATCTCGCGTTATGAATATCCTTTCTTGGATACGGCTGTGACAAACTTTCCATAGTGTCATTGCACTACTGCATGGTCAATAATTGTTCTTGAACCCAATACATAAAATATACTCTGTAAAATGCACGAGTGCAAAATGGTTATGAAGTCGATCAATTCGACCTACTTGTAATGAGAGTCTGTAACAGTTTGTAATAATCAAGAATTTTTTTTATTCAACTTGGCTTTCCTTGTATGTAAGTTCTAGGCTCATAGCTACACTACATTGATGTCTACCTTGGCATGACCATGATATTATGACCAACAAACTGAATACCAACAAATAACAATATGTTACTTCCAACTACAGTAATGTTAAAGTCAAGTGTGCATTTTACATTGTAACATTAAATTTTAATATTGAAAGTAATGTAGGGATGATCTATGTATAGCTGTATCATTCTTATATTCTTGTTTGCATCGTCTTTGGCATTGCCATCCCAGCATCATTTTACATTTACAAAAAGTTTTTTATTACTTGTTTTGTGACTTTTTTTCCTGACTGAAAGTTAGTGTACATTCTATGAATGTGTATAATAAAAGGTAATTATTTTGTGCAATGATTTTTTTTTACTCCTTCGCTTCATACATAATATAGGGGTTGGCTCCTTAAAGACAGCGATTGTATAGTGTACAAATCATTCTACGTGTTACAGTCATCTAATGTTCATTTATCATTGGCTGGAAATTCCTGTTTCACCCTGTAGATAAGCTTTTAAAAGGAACAACATATTTCTGTGAAAAAGTTAACATCGTTTACACTAGAATTATGATTTTTAATAAATTACTACCAGTTATTATGACTGAGCAATGACCTCGTACACTGCTCAGGAACACATATAGTGGGTTTGAGTTTAAATAGACATTAGTGTTAAAGTAGTTGTAGAGTTACCTCGACTGAAACAAGAAAAAGAAAGGTGAACAATATGGTGAGTTCGTCACTTTCTGGTTTCGTATCTTAGAGATGATTTTTTTACTTTGTTTTCGGGTTTGTTGGGTAGAAAAACAAATGAAAGTGAGTGGAAATCGTCTTTTAAATTTAAACTCTGTCATTGTTGATTATTTGTATTATCTTTATTGAGCACTTGGGCCATCTCTACGTATATAGTCGACTGACTCTATGACAGGCTCTAAACATGGCTTCAGTGGCACCACGGCTTGCATCTTTGGCGATACCTACTGAATATTAAGTGCGATTAACCCTCTTTATACTGAAATTTTCCAATACAAAATATATAAACATGCTCGCCCTTTCAACCGTGGGAGAGTTATAACGAATCGGTCAAACCCATTATTCGTTGGTAGAAAAGTAGCCCAAGAGTTGGCGGTGGGTGGTGATGACTAACTGCCTTCCCTCTAATCTTACACTGCTAAATTAGAGAAGTCTAGCGCAGATAGCCCTCGTGTAGTTTTGCGCGAAATCCATAACAAACAAACATCTTTTTAGTCGTAGATGAACAGCTCATGGAACAGCTGTGAGTTTTTTCTTATTTTTTCTATCCAAGTACAAACATTTAGCTCATAGCTCCGTCATCTCTTGACCGATTTGAGATCTAATTACAGTTTTCGATTCAGGAAGTCAAACCCTTTCGATTGATGTATTTGATCACGCCCAAGGTCTTGTAGATGTATTTATTGTAAAATAATTTCAAGTGCCTCTGCTACTGAGGGTTCCCTCTTGTTTTTTATACACCAGTGTTACCAACTAAGCTAAGGCGTTTTAAAGTGCCAGCGACTGCCAACAAAATATTTTCAACTATTTAAAGTTACCGCTCTACCATCAAACTATTTAAATTATATTGTGCATTCTTATAAATCTTAGAAATGCTTCCCCTAGCAGAATAAGACACATGACACGAAACTGAGAGCGAGCTTTATCCTGAATTAAACTAACGAAGTAATATAAGGTTGTTAGAATTTCTTGTTAAATATGACACTTGAGAAAATTTCATACAGGGACATTTCCATTGGTTTTCTACAAAGGTTTTCAGTATTAATATATTCCTTGAAGCTATAGCTTTCTGGAGAATCTGCTGAGTCTGCACTGAAAGCTGGCCATCCAGAAACTTGGAGAAGCATAGGTTTATAATAATTTAATATATGCCTTTGCGGATGAAAAATGACGTTGGTGACACTCCTTAAATTGTCTATTTTTAATTCACTTTTTAAAAAAGAACTGAAAAATTTGATGATAGGTTGAAAAACGAATTAAAAATATTAAAGACATTGAGAAAAATATATAAGAATGTTCCAGTATACCACAACATGCATAAAATTTAAGAACGTCTTAAATGTTCACACTTTGAATAACATCGCTTATTTCCATTTTTTAACAAACCAATACCGATGTTATAGCCTCTCAAATGGAAATTTTAAAGAAGAAATTGTCTTTTAGGAACAAACATTTTTCTTGTGTATGAAAAACAAACCTAAAGGAACATAATTTCTATAATTTGCTGAGTGTAAAAACAAGACTGAAATTTCAATTTTTTTCACCATTTTCTATGAAATATTCAAGTAATTCAAGAAACTAAGAGATAGAAATATAAATGACTTTCCTAAATTAAAACAAATCATCTATTGCATTTGGAAACAGAAGTATATGATGATCAGCACATGAACACATTCCTGTGTAAAATATATTAACAATGACTTCTAAAGTTTAGAGAAATAACTTGATATTCTAGATGTTTGCTAACGTTGGTGATAAGATTTAAAAAACAATTATTATGCCTCAAATTATTCTGGTATAAATGTGTATTCTTCTCATATTTTCTTTGATACTCACATTGTTCCATCTAAAAATTTCATAAATTCATATATGTCATAAGTGTTATTATCGAAAAAGCTATTTTCTCAGTTATACCATGTCCTTAAAGTAATTTAACTACATACCCTAATACAGTGTTTCCCAAAGCGGGAGTCGCGGCCTCCTGGGGGCCATAAAGCTTTTTCTGGGTGGCCGCCAAAAATGGGCCGAAAACAAAGATTCTGAATTATTTTTTAATTTTAAATGAACAATAAGCAGATAAAAATTATTTCGAATTAATTAAACGATACAGTAGTACGAAAGTAGATGTTATTGGTTTTACTAGGGCACTGTTTTTCAATCAACATGCAAAATTAGTGGGGGGAAAACATTTTAAAATCACATTTTAAGGCATTTTTATAAGTTTTGGCCTCAAACGTTTTTATTCACATCAAGGGAGCCTCAGACTCAGACAGTTTGAGAACCTCTGCCCTAATAGACAGTTAAATTCCCTTTCGTTCTAAATATTAAAACTCTAGAAAGCGTTAGGTTGGCCTTATTACTCACATGAAAAGTGCTTGATAAAGAAACAAAGAAAAAAAGCAAACAGGCTACTAGCTTTGTGCGTAAGTGTAATATTATATTTTATTTAACATACACGAGATCTACACAAAACGGAAAAACTTTTTGAAGTCTATACACAGTAAATCAGAATTTATAAATAACTTGATAATTGAAAATGATTGACTATTGGCTAATTTATCTCATTATGAATATTACGTGGAAATCTTCAAAACCTATAAAAAATTCTTATTTTCGTTCATATCCTTTAGTTCTGCTATTTGTACTCAAAATGCTACAAAAATACAAAAAAGCTATACAGTTGAAAGCAAATCTACATTATAAAACAGGACACTTTCTACAAAATCTACATTATAAAACAGGACACTTTCCACAAAAGTTTTCATAATGTAATCACGATATTGTCATATTTATCCATTTCAGATTCGTGAGAAAATGATGAAGTGGTGAAATTTCATTCATCAAGTACAATCTTCGATTTATTCATGGATATCTTACAGATGAGTACAGATATTCACATTTATTGTTAGCCAAATATAAATATCAATTATTTATGTATATATTTAATTTTATCTGGGTGCGTGAAAGCACGATTTGCTGTATAATTTAGGAAATGAGAACTTAAAAAAAAAACCTTTATTTTTTGCAGTGACCCACTGTGAGATACTATATTGGAATATTTTACACATGATAAAAAATCAGTCATTATACAGTTATGATAAAACTTTTTTTTTACATTTCTTAAGTGTTGTTGTTGTTGATTTTCATTATTATATTTTAAGTATACAGATTTGTTTACATTCTTAGCTTGTTATATGGATTTAGGGCTAATCGAAATCTATTTAGCTAATCGTACTTTGTGAGATGTTATTGGGTTTACAGATGAAAATATTTTTAACAGCGAGAGAACATAACTGATGAAACAATACATTCTAGCCTTTATAAGTAAGAACGTAAGGAAACTACTTTTAATTAACGGTACAGAAGCGCATTTCAAAAAAAAATTCAAACCACAGCAAAAATAACTTTTTGACTATCTTAATAAGGGTCAAGCTTTGCTAAGTTAGAAGTTATATCCATCACAGTTTGAAATATGTGCTAAGCTAAATTTATTTGTTAAATAATATATTTTTCTTCTCTCTACCAGCCTCTCAAATGGTTATTTGAACTTACTGCATGTTCTTCCTGAGCATGGTTTGAAGATATTAGATACAGAAGATTAGTTTTAGGTTGAATACAAGTAGACAGATCAATCAATAGTCTGTTCTTTCTGTTTACTGGTACAACAGTGAAATGATTTGATATAATAACCTAATTGCATTATAAGCCTAAGGACCGATGAAAAGCTAGAACCTATTTATTCTTCTAGACCAAAGTATTTGTATATACAAGCATTTTCCTATTGTTTACAAAACGTATTTTGTAATGCGGGTACTCGTTGTGAGATTTTCTTTTTAATGTTAGATAATAAACATAAAACTGATTTTTGTAAAAGAAAATACTTCCATAGCAATGAAAATGTTCTGATATCCTGTCATATTGTTGTTTCAATATTTTTTTATTGTGTATTAAAATAAAATATTTACTTTAGTATGCACAGCTGCTTGCGAATTGTTAAAGTAAAAACAGAAAATAAACTGTTGTTTAAAAAGAACCTACTGTTTATATACGACCTCACGTAGTTTTCAGAGGTTTACAAACTCGTAGAATTATTGTTCATCTTATAGAACATCGTTTCTGCTGCACTTAGCGCCATCTGGTAATATATATATCTATTGTCACAATTCGAGCTTAATGCTTTCTTGTTAACTTGAACAGAATAAACTTTATAAATGAAAGTGTAATCGTACTACT
>NW_013665980.1:363230-364121 GCF_000517525.1 Limulus polyphemus | reverse complement strand
TCACATCCGCTCATATTATGATTAAACAATGATATGAATGAAAGAGTTCTAAACAATAGATTTCAACTTTCGTGTGCAGGTCCTCTATATTTTTCAGTTAAATGATCATGGTCTTAAAGTTACCTTCAACATCTATTGGCTTATCTTCATATTTCTTACAACTGAATTTAGTAGTGTTTACCTTATCACAGATACAACAAACGTCATTATTTCTAAATTATTGTCTTTCTTCATCAATTAAATTATTCTTAAGCTTCTCCTTCACTTTGTGCATTTGGTCCTCTATAAAGTACAGGATCCTTATAATTTCCCTGAACATACTTGGTATAATAACAAAAATTCATAGGTTTTCGTTATTGGCAAGCATTTGTATAACTCTAAAAGGAATCTGGATAACAGGTATCGATATTTCTTGTTAAGCATTCAAAATCACTATATATATAACAACAGGCATTCTTAATGAATTATTTATATTACTAAATTTTATTGAATTTTTTAAGGGCATTTCAATAGTCATATCTTCCTTTATGTTAAAGTCCTCTTAGAGTCCTCTGAATAAAAATACCACAGACAGCTATCACGTGAATATATATATGTGATTTATGCTTTATTACTTGACTTTTAATTACTCCAGATAAAACTTTGATGAGACAAAATGTATATTAGTTTTATTTATTTTTTACATATAAAAGGTTAATATCATGTTCTTGTCTATGTTTAGTTATACTTAATGGATAAATAACATATTCTTCATCGTAAATATAGATATTTACTGATATATTCATCTTATTTTCAAATTTTGAAAGATCATCTATAGCAATGGAGCCTTCATGTGCTTCTTTAATATCATTTGAGATTCTCTAGTTTCATATAATTACTAACTCATCCTGG
>NW_013665980.1:361454-362230 GCF_000517525.1 Limulus polyphemus | reverse complement strand
TTCTCTAGTTTCATATAATTACTAACTCATCCTGGATTTTTTTACCTACTGGATGTAGATATTCTGATATACAATAAATGAAACATTCTCGACCCTCGTTTTTAATATTTGTCACAACTTTTTATTTTCTATCTTTCTAGGTAATTCGATAAATGACGAACCTCTTAACGGATTATATTTATTGATTTAAAGTTCTAAAGTGGCCCATCCACAGCCTCTCGCTTCAAACTCAGTCATTTCTGTTTAATGTTTATTAACACATCTCTATAATAATCTTTTAAATAAGCCGTATTAGAATTATTTCATTTTCACTTGTAAATAAAAGTTCTTCTCTTTCTTCTTGCCTTCGATAAAAAAAAATTCTAAATAAATGGAAGGAATAATAATTATAATAAAAATAATAATTTAATGTTTAATAACTAGTTTTTATAGTTCATTTAAAATAAAAAATAATAATTTAATGTTTAATAGCTAGTTTTTATAGTTAGTTCATTTAAAATAAAAATTAATAATTTAATGTTTAATAGTTAGTTTTATAGTTCATTTAAAATAAAAAATAATAATTCTTGGTTTAAAGCTAAGAATGCAGACGAAATATTGGAATATAAAAACCCTCTCAAGCTACTTATAAAAACAATTACAACAAAATGGAAAATTTTGCCATTTTTGCTCTCTGTTTTAATAGCAACTGTCAAAGCGATTGCGACTGGTGCAGTTGGCTGGCCGGACGCTTGGGGTGCGATAAAGATAATGGATAAGGTTATTATACCTGAATT
>NW_013665980.1:358660-361433 GCF_000517525.1 Limulus polyphemus | reverse complement strand
TAAGGTTATTATACCTGAATTTTCTAGAGGAATTAGATTATAAAAAAATTAGGAAAAGAGTGATTCAAAATTGGGAAATATCGCATTGAATAATGAAGATATAGATAAAATAATTAAAAATGAAAGAGGCTTTAGAAGTGTTTACTCTATTGATATATTATTTAAGATTGTTTGTTTATTTGTAATTAAGCACAAAGCTACACAAGGGGCTATCTGTGTTCTGCCCACCACGGGTATCGAAACCCGGATTCTAGCGTTGTAAGTCCGCAGACATACCGCTGTGCCACTGTTTTAAATTGAGATAGTATAGAACCTGTTACTCGTTGCGTTTGTCATTACACTGATTTAAGATATAATTTCGCTGTATATTTCAATCCTTACAAAGATTTTAAAATAAATGTAAAATTTTCAAAACGTACAATTCCAAAAGAGAGTGAACAATATTTAAGATCAAGTGTAAAAGAAAATTAGATACAGTTTGTGCTTTTTACAAAAAATTGTATCGGCAAAATGTAGATATTATTGTATAAAATATATAAAATAATTAAATGCCGGTTGTAGTCCTTATGTATAAACGCTTACTCAAACATCGAGTGATTTCACCGAGAATTATGTATTGATAAATGACAAGTTTTCGATTCTAAAGGTAGTGATGGAAATTATATGTGAGATAAATCATTTTTTGGTTAAGTTATTTAATGTAGATGTTCTTCTTATAAAATGTTCTCAATTTACAACTTCGAACTTTATGATTAAATTAGCTTCAACTTATCAGATTGACTTATCTGAAAGGAAGCTGTACGAAATATTGGGATTTAAACAGAAAACACAGAGGGGAAAATATAATAGCTAACATCTCTAGAGGTATAGACAACATTCACTTTGTGTTGTTCTCAATGAAGCATTATACAACATGAGTGTAGTAATATTTTGTTTTTATTTACTTCTTCTAATCTACCTGAATGTTTAATCAAAATTAAAGAACAAATCTATTGTATGTAGAAACAGGTCAAATTTAATTTTAGAATAAATATTACAGATCAAAATGGTACTCCAATTGAATTGAACAGACAACGAGTTATATATACATGACTTTTAAGTAATAATAATTGAATTTAACAAACGTAGTTTATTTCTAAGTAGTTGAAAATATCATAGGAAAGGTATTTTACTGATATTTTAAGTTAAGTAAAATATATTATTGAAGATAAATGCATAGGAAGTAAATTGAGTAATAAAGACAATCAGTATCTACTATTCTAGATAAGAAATCTCAAGTGCAATATGGAAGTGGACTAAAATATTTAATTGAAAGAACTTGGGACCTAATGAATATACCTAATTATTATCAAAATGTTATAGAACATCATGAAAAATACCGATGAAACACAGAATATGAATTATGCATTAAAGATATAAACGATAACATACTATTTTATAGTGGTTATATTTGTCTAGAATAAAAAAATACTGGAACAGATAACGTAAAACTCGTCAATACAGGAACGAATTATGTGTTTAAGACGCTGATTGAAGAAATTGAATTTCTTTGTCTCGCCCAACATGTACAAGGATCAATAAATGATTATAGTACGACCGTAGCCTCTTATATGTTATTCTACATCGATACTTTAAAAACTCCAAGCAAACAGATTTTGATATCTGACGACAATGGAACAATAACATTGGGCTGTGAGAGTGGTAAAGATAAAACTGACAAATTGCTGTCAACATTTCACCAAAATGCTTCATATAACGAAGGTTTTACAAAACGATGGCTGATAATAAAAATTAATAATAGAATTCTGGATACCAATTAAATAATATTTTGGATTCTTTAATGATTTCAGAAAAAATCATTTCAAATATCGATATGAGATCTGTTTCTTTTCTAAAATTAAACTAATAACATGATTTATACTGATGTACCTAACGAAAATTATAAGGTTGCTGTAAGCGATATTTCATTGTGGTTACCTCATATTAAATTCTATCCCGAACAACGAGTTGAATATATTTAATAATCGAAAGCTAATGATAAAATCAATTGGAGTGGTGTAAGAATTATTAAAAGTAATGCTTAGAATGAATCAAATAGCATGTATATCGTACACTAAGAGCGATTAGAAACAGTTAAACTGTTTCCTATTTTAAATATAAGAAAAAAAATAATCAAAACGGAAACAATATGATTTTCGGTAATTTTGATATATATTATGGACGTAGGGAATAATTAATAAGGCTAAATATCTCATTGAAGATTACATTGTTTCGTTCAGAGATGGCGAATTATATTCTTTCAGATATTACTTAGATTTGTTGACAGCCGGCTTAAATAGTATCAATACAGAAACTGGATGTTTAGTAAGCTATTTCGAGTATGAAAGATTGTACCAAATGTTTTTGATTCTACGTTCCGAACCACGTTTCCTACAATATTGTGTGACGGATTTGAAGATCGAATTCTTATGGGATCTCAGATAAACTCCAGCAAAGCCATATAGATTCTATTTCTTATTAGTTGAAAAGAGTAAAAGAATAAGGAATGTTTATAATACAAGATTAGTAAACATTTTAAATTTAAAATGGGAAATAGGGTTTTGTTTTGTTTTGATTAAAGTTAAGCACAAAGATACACAATGGGCTATCTGTGCTCTGCCCATCACGGATATCGAAATCCGGTTTCTAGCATTGTAAGTCCGCAGACATGCCACTGTGCCACTGGGGAGTAGGGGACTAAGGATAATACGAAAAACGTACAAGAAAAAAGTAG
>NW_013665980.1:355836-358504 GCF_000517525.1 Limulus polyphemus | reverse complement strand
GTAAGTCCGCAGACATGCCACTGTGCCACTGGGGAGTAGGGGACTAAGGATAATCAAAACGTACAGAAAAAAGTTGAATCAAAATGCAAAGATTATATTTTAAAGCCTGGAACTAGGAACATCATGTCTACATTACTGATCAATTCTAGTGGAGTCAAAATAGGGATTTGTAGCTTGAGAAAATAATGTAGACACTATTTCAATCATTGTTTGTTTACCTTTTTTATAGTCCCTAGTTGCAGGCTTGAAAATATAATATTTGCATTTTGATTCAACTTGTTTCTGAACTTTTTTGACGATCTCTATTCTTCCATTTTAAATTAAAAAATTTTAATTATTTTGTTTCTTAAGTTTGTCATGTCCATTTACGGAGAATACATTTTAAGCTACATACGTGCATGTGCATTCAGTTGAATGTTACATGTTTTTCAACAGGTTACTGCTGCATTGGTTTTTTTCCACCTAACGGCCACACTGAACTTATTCAAAATAAATAACAAATGTACAACAAAGAATAAACACGTGTACTGATATGCAACTGCAACAAACAAAATGTAATGTTGTTTTCAAAGAACCGTCTTAAAAGCAAAGATTATGTCATCACAGATTTAATGACCAGCTTCCATCAATGTCACAGTGCAATGTAACAAAAAACGATCAGCAACAAAGCAATCTCATCTGAAGGGAATAATTTTTCTTCTAAGATAATACAACACAGATTAATGCAATGTAAACAGACGCAGTAACATGTTTACCTTGTTAGGTATACATGACACATATGTATGTTCTTCAATAGTCTGCTGTACACAAATGTTTGCTGGAATGAGGCGACACAAATAATGAATGCATACCAAATAGACAAAAGTGACAAACTCAGTGTAAGTCACCAATTATCGACAACATTTACAATCATTACCTTAACACCAACTATTTAAAAATAGCAACAGCAATATGAAATAGTGCTATATGCAGTGATGATAAGTATTGAATACACACTCACGATTTCAGCTAATTATAAGAAACAGTAGAAAAAATCACCACTGTTGTCTGAGTAGGAAACTCTATTATGGCAATCGTCCACTGTTAAAAACTGTGAAATATAGGCGCTGAAATTCACGTAGAAACAGCAAACTCGAGTAACAATGAACAACAGCGACTCGAGTAACAATATGCAACAGTTAAACCCGGGAACGCTGGAAGTGGCATTTTCCAATTAATGTGCCATAAAATGAAGTTTCCAAGTAACGCGTATGTGAGGAAAAAAACGGATTTTTTTATGGCAGAAAGTGAAAAACGAAAAATTATTATGAACCATTATTGTGGTTCATGAAAACTCTTGAAATCATAATAATTATTTAATGATAATAAATCAGTTTTTGGTTTCCATATGGTAATCTATAGAAATAAGTGTCTCAGAATCCCATAGGATCACCTGAAAATGGTTTTAAATTAACTGATGGTGGCAGTTGTGTTATTGAAAATAGATAATTAAAAATGATAAAGAGGCAACTGATAATAAGATGTTAATGGAAGAATATGTTATCAAAATTGGAGATATGTGTCTGATTCATATTCTTATAGAAATAAAAACGGTTTATTTCTACCGATATTATTGTTATTAGTCAATGATAATTTTGATGCTAATAACAAAAATATAAGAAATTGAAAAGAACCAATACAAGAAACTGACGCAGTCAATAAAAAACTATGTCAACTAAAATAGATTACAAATGTACACCTTACAACATGTTAAAAATATTAATGGTTTATATGTACCTCAATTAACGATAACTGTGATGCTAATAATAAATATATTAAGAATGTTATTACACCAGTAGAAGATTTTGATGCCGTTATAAGTGAATTAGAATTTGGTTTGAAATTTCTAGCAAAGCTACTCGAGGGCTATTTGCGCTAGCCGTCCCTAATTTAGCAGTGAAAGACTAGAGTGAAGGCAGTTAATCATCACCACCCATCGTCAACTCTTGGGTTACTCTTTTACTAACGAATAGGGGGTTTGACCAATACCTAATAACGCTACATCGGCTGAAAGGGCGAGCATACTTGGCGGGACGGGGATTCGAACCCGCGACCCTCAGATAGCGAGTCAAACGCCCTAACCACCTGGTTATGCCAGGCGTGAATTAAAAAGATGTGGAAGTCTCATCATTTGATATTATGAAATTAAGTATTAACAACATTTCTGAAACTACAAGAAAATTACATTATTTAGAAAACTTAAGATTGTCTATAAGAAAATATGAATGATATTTTCTAATGCAAAATAATCAAAAATGATGTTGAGTATAGGCTAATATTTAGAATTTATGCATTTTACATGTAAGTGTAATATATATAGAGAGTTTCTGCCACACGTTGGTGTACTACTTCAAATAATACAAAATTTTTAAAACGTCCAAGTTGGGGCAAAGTTTCCATTCTCCAAATAGGGAGACAAAATTGAGGCACAGCAACGAAAACGATTTCTAATTATTTTCATTTTAGTGATGATTTAGCGATTTTAAGTTATTGTTTATTGTTTTGAGGTATTTTTTATGATTTTGGCCTATTTTTTGTAGTTTTAGGCTAGTTTTTGGTGTTTTTTAACTTTTTTCAATTTTTGAAATTTGCCATCTTGTGAGTGGGGCAGAAACCTTTTATTTATAGT
>NW_013665980.1:352784-354891 GCF_000517525.1 Limulus polyphemus | reverse complement strand
CATCTTGTAAGTGGGGCAGAAACCTTTTATTTATAGTACTAGCCTATTTAACAGACTATTATAGTACTAGCATATTTAACAGACTATTATAGTACTAGCCTATTTAACAGACTGTTATAGTACTAGCCTATTTAACAGACTATTATAGTACTAGCCTATTTAACAGACTATTATAGTACTAGCCTATTTAACAGACTATTATAGTACTAGCCTATTTAACAGACTATACGATTGGTAACAAATTTTTTTTATCTACTCTCCAATTAAAAAATATATTAAAAATGTAAGGAATGATGCCATAGCTCTTCAACCATTCAATACACATTTTCAGCTGTAACTCTGATAATTTTATGATATTTAATTAAAGTAATCTAGCTTTCACACCTTACAGCACCTACATATGTGTGTTTCACCCAAAACAGTCCTCTTTACGCGTTGTCCGCTAACCGCTTTTCTTTTCTTCTCTGCCATTACGTTCTTGGTAAATCCAACGTTAAGTCGCATTAAGCACGACGCAAACAAAAGCACAAAATTCATAATAATTTCTTTATGTTTATAAATTTGTATTGCTGTGAAAAAAATCCATTGTTTGAGAAATTTAATGAATTTTGAGGCATCTTAACATAAAATAGAAGAAGAAACTAATAGTAGCGTAACGTTCTAACGATTTAACATTTAGTACATACTCACTCTAAAGATGTACATTACATATCTACAAGCTTTAAAAACTAGCATAGGCTTTAAAGGTTTCAACGTTTTCTTTAAATGAATCCAAAAAAGTAAAATTTTCACAAGCATAGCCTTTCAATTTACAAAGTTAATATGAAGAAAATCTGATAACTAACGAACAGAAACAAAGAAAAACTTGCATTATTTAAGCCTTTATTCTTTCAAAGATAACTGTGCTTCTTAATTATAATTTTTAAAATTTTTTATAGGCACCAACAGGATTATGCATATCAATTTGTAGATTTTACTCGCAAATCGAAATTAGGAAAATATCCTGGAACAGTTCCAAAGTTCCTAAAAAAAGGCTTAGTGGAAATGTAAGCGTGACTCTCGAAAGTTGAAAGGTTCTTTTAAAGCAACATCATATCAGGAAATGCGCTAAACTGAATTATTTGTAAAAAACACTTATTTTTATTCCTAATAAATTTGACCTCTAAATTATGCAAAATGAAATGATTGGCTTATGTTATCTAATTCTCTTTGCAAAATGACTTTCTTATAAACAAAATTAGACCCAATATACAGCACTGACTTCATATATACATATACCATATTTATCAACACGAAGCACCTAGAGAACTTTGAATCATTTATTTATCAACACGACATGCCTTGGGAAGTTTGAATCATCCTCTGATTTTTTATTTATTTTTTTTCAAATTAGAAGTTATACTTTGTGATATATATTATATGAGGTTAAAAATAACGTTTCACCAGTGGACACCTTGCATTTTCTGAAATGAAATATTGTTATATTCTTATGTTTTCATTATTCCACTGTTTACTTCAAGGTTTCTCTGGATACTAAAGACAACGTTGCAAGGCCTTTCAAAATTAATAAGTATACATATCATTTCCAACGTCTCCAAAATTAATATATATGCACATTTGACCACACAATATTTATCAATTCTTTTCGATTAAAGCTATATAATATTCAAAAAAATATTACTTGCCGACTGTATCCCAAAAAAGGAGAAGAAAATACGTTTGAAAACAGTAAAGGCTCGATAGTTATGAATAGATTCTCAAAATAAACACTTGTTGTTTAAATAAGAATAATGATGAAACAAATATCGGTGACATATTGAGGGGTTAAATGGTTACATAATGAGAAGTCACAAGTGTACAAAATGTGGGTATTTAAGAATTTGGTAAGAACAAACTTTCGTAAAGTAGTTTAATATCAAGATTAATTATTTTTACAATTTACTAACTGTCTTAATTTTTAAACATTGGTCAAAATTAAATAAGCACTTTTACGTTATAGCTGAATGAGTTACTAAACTAAATTGTCAAATATTGTATAGGTAATATTTGTCAAATATTGTATAGGTAATACTTGTAAAATATTGTATAGGTAATATTTGTCAAATAT
>NW_013665980.1:340460-351821 GCF_000517525.1 Limulus polyphemus | reverse complement strand
ATCATTGTTTGCAGGAACTATTTGTAATAATTGTTATTGTAAATTGTATTGTTGAATATATATCAAAACGTATTTGTGTGAAAAACGAAAACGTGTATGCCAATCTTGTTGGCAAATAGCGTAAATTAACTAAAATATCGGCTTCGGACTATTTCAAATTCTAATACGTGACAGACCGCCAATGGGGGGCGTAAAATTGGAACTGTAAAGAATCAAACTTAATGTTTTCACATATTGAAGGCTTGACCGATTATGTGCTCTTATGCCCAGGGGTACCATTTGTCAGTGTTTCAGTTAATGTTTGTTACTTTGCTTGTTTTAGGCTATACGTGTTCTATCCACCAAGGAGAACTGAACCTCATATTTTAGGGTAAACATAGCGCTGACCCACTGGGGGACTTATGCATATAATTTTTTTTTAAAACAAAGACTTGCTGTTATATCAGCGTTATTATTACGAACTAACAAAAAAAAATGTGTATTTGATTTATTTGTATAAGAAAGCAATAAATATACCACATAACTGACTAAGTTTCAACAGTTAGTTAGCATTTTCTAAATATTCGCTAGCGAACAGCAAATGCGTGACATCCATGTACATTTTCATTAGATTTGATGTGAAAATTATTCTTAATGACGTGTCACACAGTTAACACTACTTAATACAAAGTCAGATAACACTGAACTTAGCTTGTCTGTTATATTTAATGATCAGATTATATCGAATCAATGCATGACAGTTTTACAAAGAATTCTCAGGCGATTACATGGTCAGACATATAGCAAGTTGTTGGTGACCTGTCACAAGTAAATCTAACACACAAATTTATTGCGCTAATTAAGCCAAAAGAAAATTAAAAGTATTTGTCCTAAATTAGCAAGAGAGAATTCATTAATAAAATTATCGATAATTTAAATTATATTTTAGAAGAGATTTATTTATTTGTTGTTAAGCGCAAACCTTATGATTCCAGCTTCTTATTACGTACGTTAATTGTGCTTTGTCATTTCCTTATCTTAATCTACACCAACTTAAACCTTTACGATAATTACCTTACACAAGACCGCTTTCGTAACTTTATGTGAACGAATACTGTGTACTTGGATTAGTTTGTTTCGAGTACTTGCGCAAAGGATATTCGCACTCGACGTTCTTAATCACGAACTTATAGACTAGAGAAAAGACAGCTATTCAACACATCTTCCGCCAATACTTGGGATAAATCGAATAGTGGATTTGATCTTTACTCTTATAACGCATCTACATCTCAAAGGTGCGGAGCAATATATATTTTCGTGGGGACGGTACCGCGATCCATGTACTACCGGATTACCAATCCGACACGATAACCACAGACCACGCCCGATCCGGAAACTTTAGAAAGATAATAACATATTAATGAATTTTCTTAAAGATGCAGTGTACAATATGCTTTAAATATACATAAAATCTCGAATATGGCCATAGGCGTTAACTTCACAACAACTTAATGAGATACTATTAGATAAAAATAGTGCATTCAGTAAAGACCCAAAATTTGTTTATTGGTTATATGGAACTGAAATGATTACTGTTTACAATATGCTTTAAATATACATAAAATCTCGAATATGGCCATAGGCGTTAACTTCAACAACAACTTGATGAGATACTATTAGATAACATTTCAAAAGGATACAGCGAAATGTTGTAAAATGCAAATTGAACAAGATAAAAATAGTGCATTCAGTAAAGATTACAAAATTTGTTTATTGGTTATATGGAACTGAAATGATTACTGTTTACAATATGCTGATACTAAATTTCTTGAACATAATTTCCAGTGAAGTTCATAATATTAAGAAAGTACGTATGTTCAAATAATCAATTAAAGACAAAAATATGAAACCCTATAACAGTGAAATGTACTTACATTATCATATGTGTCTTTTTATATCAATCCTTCCTTCGAAAATTTGAATAAACTATATCAACCTCTAAAGAATATTTAGAATAACATATTCCTTCTTCCTCTGGTGAGTACTATTAGCAATCAAGAAAAAAATTAGAATTCCAATGCATCCAAGTTTCTTGATTATGAATCCCACATAGCTTAAAACTATTGGTTTAATATTTATTCGATACACACTCGTGGTAAAGCACCTCGTATTCAACGTACATACATAATATATTTTTTCATTTAATATCAAACTTAACACATATGTATGTGACAACTAGCTTAGTACAACATACAATACCGAAATTCCAGTTTCATTTTATAAAGAAAATAAAAAACAGTTTCCCTTTATGCGTGTTGCCCCCGCCATTGGCACAGCGGTATGTCTGCGGACTTACAGCGCTAGAACCAGGTTTCGATACCCGTGGTGGGAAGAGCACAGATAACCCATTGTGTAGCTTTGTGCTTAATTACAAACAAACAAACTATGCGTGTTTTTTTCTTAAAAGGCTAATGTCCACTTGTTTTAACTTATTTTGGAAACTGCTATCCGTGTCACTAAATGACTTAAAAAATACGCATGTAAACGTCTCAAAATAAACATAGTTGCGACTATTGTAATGATTCCAGGCAACACTTATTTGAAGTATCTAGGAACTGAAGTGCTGTAATGACATTTTTTAGGAGTTGTTGCTTTGATTTTTCAAACAATTTTACTTCTTGTAAGTCAGTTTAGTAACTAAATAAGATCATGTTTGTATTAGGATTCCAAAGCTTTTTATCTAAGTGTATCCAGATCTATAACTTTAACAAATTCGAATGTGAAAGTTTCAAAACTAGGTCTTTAATAAACAGTCTTTGTCTAAAGTAAACGGAAAACCTCACTACTAGACTGTGGACATAGTAGTACTGACCATTATCCTTAGCGGATTTTTATTTGTGTATGCTCTGAAGTTCCTATTTGTTTTTCAAAGTATCTTCACGGATTCGGTCTTGAGAGAAAAGACATTAATCTATTTATGACGGACAAGTCAACATGCAATAAAACTCAGGAGTGTCCAAGAACTTCAACTAAAGAGTCCTGCGAGTGTAATCTTAACTTTAAGTATTACAACACAAAATGTATATCTAAATATTTTCAACTAACTAGCAAGCAAACCGGCTAAATTATAGCTTAATTCTTTCTCACTCAGTCTATTTTAAGACAAGTAAAATTTTCTATGTTAGTAAACTATTATTATATAAGGTCCAAATAGACTGCAGAATTTTGAATAAAATTTTATGTTAATTAAAACAGAATAAAAACCAGCAAGGTGACATTCGGACCTTCACGGTCACTCTTAATAAACAAGCAATAAAAACCTAACATCACCCGATTAATATATAACCACTTTTACTTTTTTAACTAATCAAAGACTTAAATAATAAAAAAGCACGTCATTAAATAGACTATTCCACAGGCGGTATGTCTGCGGAGTTACAACGATAGAATCCAGGTATCGATACCCGTGGTGGGCAGAGCACAGATAGCCCATTGTGTAGTTTTGTGCTTAATTTCAAACAAACAAAAAAACTATTCCACAAACAAACAATTGTAAAATATAATTCTGCCTAAGAGCATATCCGGATCTCGGTTTGCAAAGTTCACCCTTACCACTTTTAACATGATAGTCACCATTACCGACGTTATCAGCCCAGAAAAAAAAAACAACGTGTAGCCAGTTCAAACTTCTGACACATACAGTCCAGGAAATAACAGACATAAATGTACAATCTCCACAGAGCTAGTAGCACCTCTCTCTTCTATAAGGAAAAATCAAGACGGCTAACAATCGTTTCATTATTTTGAAACCTTCTGTCACTTGACCCAACCTGGAATAGCGTTGTTTTTGGCCATCTTATCATAGAAAAAATTCCAACCACTGAAAAAGTTACACAGAATACCTACAACACAGGTTGTTTATGATATTTGAACGTAAAGAAGAGAAGCTTAAGGGCTTAGGTTGCGAGACACGAAGGCTTACGTTAAGAAGTATCTTGATTTGCTCGTCCAAATAGCAAAAACAACAAAACAAGCTACAGGATATCTTTACTAATGGATCCTTTTTTTTTCTTTTTTCTGAGAAGACAAATATTTTTTTTAATTCTCTGGAAACAATTATTCATGACTTAATTATATTAGGGTTTTCAAGATAATCTGAAATAACTTACGTTGCCGACAAACAATTACAAATCTAACTACAAACTTTTAAAGCATTAAATGTTGTCTTCGGGCCAAGAGTTTCTTGAGACCTGCATATACTTCCAATATTTAATACTTTAATTAATTTCAAAATATCGGACCTAAATTGTTGGAATGTAATGGTATTATTTAACACATAAATAGGTCACTTTGAAAATGAGAAAAGGATTATGTATTATTTATTATCAGTGAAACATTTTTTTGCAATTCATAAAAAAGTACATTAGTCAGTTAACGCATGTAGGTAATAATAATTTATTGTACCTAGCTCATAAAGTATATGTACTTTTCTCATTTGACAACAGAGATACATATGTAATTCAAGTAAGTGTTTTAGAAAAAACTTGTTGAAATTATCTTCCTCTGAAAAAGTTTGTCTGTTAACAGATTACACAACTTTCCACTTTACTTCAATCAATCAATTATAGTTTCTTCCCCAATTCTGAGAGTCGACGACTAAGGTTCTCTATTGTTTTGTACTCCTCACTGCCTGTATCATCTTTCCTAATTCATTCTTCCCATCTACAATCCATTTTCTAATTTCATCGAGTCAAATAAGTCTTTGCTTCCCTCTTGCTATTTTGTCCTTCAATCTTACTCGTCAAAATCTCTGAAAATCTTCTTTGATATCTAATTATATGCCTAAAGTAGTGCATTTCCCGTTTCCTACATATATATTCAACAGTTGTCTTTTAGTCTGCAATCTTCCCTAGGATCTAATTATATTTTATGTTTCTTACATATATATTCAACAGTTATTTTTTTGTCTGCAACCTTCCCTAAGGTCTAATTATATTTTATGTTTCTTACATATATATTCAAAGGAAAGGTTGCAGACAAAAAGATAACTATTGAATCTAACTATATATATAAGATAACTATATATCTAAGAAACATAAAATATAATTAGACCTTTGGGAAGGTTGCAGACAAAAAGATAACTGAAGGTCTAATTATATTTAATGTTTCCTACAGATATCAAGCAGTGGTATTTTTGTCTTTGCACTTTCCAATACTTCCTCATTAGTTTTTCGTTCTTTCTAGTTGATATTCATCACTCGTGTACAACACCACGTTTCAAACGCTTCCAACAGGCCTTTTATTTTAGTAGACACGATCCAAGTTTTCGCATCATAGTCTCATCCTCATTTCTAGTTTAACATCCCCACTAAGAAATTATTTGAGATTGAAGAAAGATGTTTCTGTCATTCCTAACCTTCACTTCGTTTTTTTTTCAGCACTTGTCATCACTACTTATATTGTTTTCTAAATACGAAAAATCCTCTACGTATACAAACTCTTTACCCTTCCCTTCGATGTATATTCTGGGAGCATCCTCAGATTGAGAAGTTACCACTGTCATGGTTTTGTTTCACCCATATCCTATGTCTATAGTCTTTATGCACTACTATCACACTTAGCATCATCTCTAAATACACAAAACAATGTATTTTCCTCCCTCTTGCCAAACAATGTTTTGAATCAATAGTTGTACATTTTCTTGAGGAGTTTGAAAACTTCATCATCATTAGTGATATTAAAAGCGACAGATTACGTGATGAAGTAAGGCGATTAAAAATTCATTAATGCTCATTAACAACTTCTATATATGTGTGCGTGTTTCTGTACACCGTACTACTAATAAAAAAAGGCTCTACACTATACTAAACAACTAGAAACTGTTTTAATATATTGTTGTTTTTTTTTTTGCTTTACAGTATGTGGTTGGAACATTGAAGAAAAATGAGAGAAATTAGGGTAAGATGATCCATTTCGCTAAAATGGCCACCTCTACAGTTACGACATGATGCCATTGGAGTGATTTACGTGTAACTATTATTCACGTGACCTCGTGCTTCAACCACTAATATGTGTACAAATCACTGGCATAAACACATTGAGGACGTGTGTGAATGTGACACTTTCATATATAAAAAAGCACTTTGAAATTTCAATGGTTATAAAGTAAATATTTCAGAAATTTCACTTTGCTGATTTCAAACTATGATGAATTATAGGTAGCCTAATATGTCATAAAAAAGTTAATCTTACCTCGCACTAATTACGTCTATTTCCGCCATAGGCTTTGGCAACAATGTACCCCATTGCCTTAGATCATTACGCACGTTATTTTGCACATTTCTCTGGGAATACTTAAATGATGGTATAAATAATTGAAATGCGATTGCTAAATGCAGCCTTATTTTAAATTGTAGTTGTTATCTGTTAAATGAGGGTCAATTGACGCCATCTTGGGGATTCGGTTTCTCCAATCTTATAGGCAAAACTCCCCAACAAAAATAAGTGCTTTTTTTGATACCCAAAAGAAGGTGTATGCCCAAACTTTGTTTTATCTAGAAATGACGTTTATGATAAAATAGGGTTCATTTAAGTAAATGCATTTGCTTTTTCGTGACGTTTATCTTAATTGGCTTTCAACGTTAAGGGGGGCTGCCATACCGTACCTACCCCTACAACTAAAGGAAAACAACTTAAAGCTATCAGATATACGTATAGAAACACAATCATCCACTGTAACTTAAAAGGTGTGGTCTACTGGCATAGTAAGCGTAGTAGTGAGTTGGAAAATCTTGCGTGAAATTTTGGGCATGGAATTAATTTAAATTTACTAACAGGTTGCAGATGAATCATAATTTATTTTTGTAACCATCAATTGGAAAGTAATAGCTCCTACTACAATTGATAAGTTGAAAGTAATTAGGTTATTACAGTCAGACTAATATGGATAATAAAACACGTGTTTACTGTACTCAGCGTATGTGGTGTTCTCAGGTACATTAATTAAGCGTATAGACAGAAATTAGTAAAAACTATAGAAGGAAGAATGATAAAAATATTTACTTGGAATTAAATCTGAATTTCTGGTTCTGACTGACTTTGTAAAAAAAAAAGAGACCCCGTTCATGTATGCAAAGAGTAAAATGAATCTTTATTTAATGAATGCAGAGACCTGTTTTCGCCAAAAATGCTGATTGAAATCTAATGAGAATCTGAATTGGACAGAATGTACAACGATTATATACAAAATACAGTAATATCACCCCATACAAGATCGCATGCCTTACTCAAGAAATTGTCATTCCACTAGTGAAAATAGGGAGGATATATCTGTCGTAAATAAACAAACAACGATTTGCAGGTAGAATGATAATTATTGTAGAAAACATTAAATGATTCGACAGTACTTTGGTCTGCCTCCTTAGTACGGGAAGAAGACATGGTGCTATCGAAACACGTAGAATATTTTTATAATGCATATTAATGTACGTACAGATCCTTCTTTGCTAATTAGCTACGATGTTAGCATAACGTGCTTTCCTATACAAATGCAAGAACATATCAGAATACGAGTGCATTTAAATTAGCATATATTCATTTATATCTTCTTGTTTATTGAACTGGGATATAACTCTCTTTGAATAAAACAGAAGCATCACATGTTAAAAGCATTTCAATTAACAGATTTATTGAATATATTTTTATGTCTCAAAAACACTATGAAAAAAAAGTGTAAAAAGATTTTAAAAATTAATACAATTTTTGATTTACCCTTATTATGCACTGTCTTACCTATAAAATATATTTATACAACTGTATTGCAAATTAACACAAAATATTTTTATCATTACTATTTAAATGCACCCATAAAAATAATCTGAATGGGTTCACATTTTGCATATACTCTAATACTGTTGGCCCGGCGTGGCCAGGTGGTTAGGGAGCTCGACTCGCAATCAGAGGGTCGCGGGATCGAATCCCAATCACACACAACATGCTCGCCCTTTCAACCGTGGGGCGTTATAATGTGCGGTCAATCCCACTATTCGTTGGTAAAAGAGTAGCCCAAGAGTTGGCGGTGAGTAGTGATGACTATCTGTCTTCCATCTAGCCTTACACTACTAAATTAGGGACGGCTAGCGTAGATATCCCTCGTGTAGCTTTGCGCAAAACCCTTATCAACAACAATCTAATAATGTATATCACTGAAAAAAAGTCTTAAGAACGCAAGAAGATCTAACCATTAGTACTATAATTGTTACAGCTTCAGTGGCTCATTAAATTTACTGTAGGTACCAATATAATTCATCGGAAGAAATTATTTGCTAAGTATATATTGCTAAAAATGTACAACAACCACGACACAATAAACGAACTAAAAAAGAAGGCAATATTTTTTTAGTAGTTCCAGGAGTGACCTTTTATTCTCAAAATACGAAGTATAAATTACATAGATAAATATATACAATAATACACAAGTATCAATCACTCCTGTGTTGGTACACAAAGCTGCTACACACAGAGAGAATTAGTTTCTTCCCTCGAGTAGTCTCTTGTGACACATTACTGATAAAACTACCAAAGAATTGATCAGGTCATGCATGCGAATTTCTTTTTTGTCGTCACAGTGTTTTATTATTAAACGTGTATCACAAAAATATAAACATAAGGGAGCAATTTCCATTAATATATTGAAGTATCTGAATACTTCCGAGTAAATTTGTTTGAATATGGTATCTATTTGGTTATTTTTATTTGTTTTTTCATATTATTTGAACCGTATCTGAATTGTAGTTTTTTTTCATAAGAAGATGATGGCTTTCAACAAAAGGTTCTTGGTTGTTTTTACAATTTGCCTTAACATTTAAGGTAAATTACCTCCATGAATACGCATACGATCTAAAAACGAAGCTGTTATTTTATGTTAAGAAACATTATGTTTGCGTATTAAACTTAATTAACTAACTAAATGATCATACAGAGCGACGAAAGTTTTTGTTTCTTGTTAAAAAAAAAGAACGTAGAACGAAGAGACTTGCTAGCAAATTCTTATCTTACATTTCAAGTATAATTCTAAACCATAATTAAACCGTGATAATAGTCAGAGTGTATAAAATCTGTTTATCAAACCGAAAATCAGTCGATAATTCATAAACTTATGTATTGGTTGCATTTAAGAGAATTGTTCACATATTTATCAACTTGATTAACGAAAGTATGCTAGTATTTACCTAATGAAGGACATTGAATTGTTGGAAAGGGTTCAGGAAAAGACTACTAAAATGGTACCTAGGATGAAAAGGTTGTCATACGAGGAGAGATTACTATCTTTGAAATTGTTTTCTCTAGAAACAGAAGAGTTACAGGGGATCTGATTGAGTTGTTTAAGATTCTTAAAGGAATTCATAGTGTTGATGCATCATCTTCTTTACGGGGAGAATGGTGGGACTAGGGGGCACAAATACAAAGTTTGAGAGGATAGGGGTCATCTTCAGCCAAAACAGTTATTTTTCTAACAGGGTAGTTGGCTTTTGTAAAAGGTTGCTTTCATATGTTGTAGAGATAGTAAATTTAAGTGAGTTTAAGATAATGCTTGATAATTATATGGACAATTTATGAATTATTTAGCTTTGAAGTTTGTTTTTTAAATAGTTTTTGTTTGGTGGATGGGATAGCCTAGATGGACCAATAGGTCTCTTGTTGTCCCTAAATATTATGTTATGTTATTCAACAATTTCATGAACTTCTTCTAACTTCTAATGAGAATCTGCACGTGAATGCTGTTAAATTAGCAAATGACTTAAGTTATATTAAGTGTAAGATGAAACTTATGGGCTATCATAATTTGGATCACTGGTTAATATAAACGAGAACCCACACTCAGGACATTGACTGAATGCTGTAGATATTTGTCATTCAAGTTATAGAGGAAATGGTCTATTGTTAGTAGTAGAGCTATTAGAATTCTAAGGTGTATTTACAAACACATTAACTACTAGTCAAATGAAGTAATTCTCTTTGTATAAAAATCACTAGTTAGACCTCATTTTGAATATTGTATACAATCTTGAGAAACTTGTTTTCGGGTATTCGCCCAAAGCTACAGAAGGGCTATTTACGCTAGCTATCTCTAGAGGGGGAAACATAATTGGAATCTCAACTTCTATCATAGACGAAATTCATAACTTTATCTATTAGAACTATTATATAGCCCTTCAGTAGACAAGTAACATTTCAAATCACTCAGTGAACTTCCTCGATATCGCTCTGACCTTAACTACAGATAATACTATTTCAATATTCACTTATTATAAGCCTACCGACTCTCATTCTTTCCTGGATTACCTTCAGCCATACCACATCCACTACAGATGTCATGCCAGAATCAATATTTCATCTATTATAAACCTACCGACTCCCATTCTTTCCTGGATTACATCTCCAGCCATACCACATCCACTACAGATGTCATGCCAGAATCAATATTTCACCTATTATAAACCTACCGACTCTCACTGGAGATGTAATCCAGGAAAGAATTATACCACATCCACTACAGATGTCATGCCAGTGTCAATATTTCACCGCCTACGTCGTTTATGCACTTTCGAATCTAATGAAATATCAGATTTTTCTCAGGACTTAATTATTTCAGCTCGCAAAGATGCTGTAAAAATTATTAATTATAATGCACTAAAACTGAAGACAAAAAAAAATTATCGTAAAAATCAAGTCCCTTTGATATTGATAAATCATCCAGAAAACATCCGGTTTCTAAAATAATAAAAATCAGTTTTGGGATATTTCAAAACGACAAAGCGTTGGGAGAAATATTTAAGGATAAATCTATAATTTCGCGTCGTTACGGAAAAAATAACTGAAAGATATATTAGTTCGTGCATGGTTGCAGACATCAGAAGGAATCACTCATCTTCGATGTGGTACACGTTGCTGGAAACGTTCAGGATGCAATACATGTCGTTAAACTAACACCAGTACTTCTGTGTTTGAACCGAAATCCATGTACACCATAAAACAGTTGTTCACCTCTTCATCCAAGAGCTGAATTTATTACATTAATTGCTTATATTGTGGACAACTGTACGTAGAAGAAAAACGTCCTATTTTGTCTGAACGAGTAGGGAAACACATCCAGATTAATGATTCAGACAAACCTGTGGCTAAAGATTTCAGTGATAATGACCATAACATTAGCCACCTCAGAATATTGACCCTTCGTCATTCATCAACAGTCAAGAAGAAAAGACAACAAGAACTCATCTATCGGTTTGGTACCGTTCACCCGAAAGCAATAAATTAAATATTGACCCTTCGTCATTCATCAACAGTCAAGAAGAAAAGACAACAAGAACTCATCTATCG
>NW_013665980.1:327400-339529 GCF_000517525.1 Limulus polyphemus | reverse complement strand
CCAAACGAATAGTGGGATTGACCGTCACGTTATAACGCCCCCACAGCTGACAGGGCGAGCATGTTTGGTGTGACGGGGATTCGCAAATTGCGAGTCGAGCGCCCTAACCACCTGGCCATGCCGGGCCTAAATATAATAGTTTAGACACGTAAAGAAATAACAGTAATATCCATGTGTTCTTCATATTTATCAGAGGGGTAAATTTTTTCTGACAAGTTGTCAATTCTAAAACATTTGATATTTACAAATAACTCCAACTGAAATATTACATTTTAAATGAAGAAACGTTTTATGTTCTTTTGACAGAGATCTGTTATATTTGATTACTTACAGGCTTCTTGGAGTTTGTCAAGTGAAGATTTGTCCAAACGAGGGACATTAATATGAAAAAATCACATTGTTTAATCAATTGAGATTTAAAGGTTCTTTTCAGGGCCATGACATCCTGAGACAGAGAAAGGTATGTTCATACATATCATCTCTACTGATGAAAATGTTTCTCACTTCTAATAGTTACAATGAACATCAACATTAATCTTTCTTGCAAGCTTCCAATGAATGGTTAGCTATAAATCTGAACAGTTAGTCTAGGATCATAATACTTGAAGTTTAGTGAATACATGCTTCAGTAACTGTGACAATTAGTCTTATACATTTTCACGCCCCCTGGAGTAGGGGACGTAATCCTGTTATCCACCTAGCAGCGTGCACTATTATATCGCCTAGCAACACACCTATTGCCGTAATCCTATTATATAGCCTAGCAGCATGCCACCATGTGTATCATTGTGAATGAGATACATATTAGGTCAATACCATCGGCACATTATACGAGCTTGTCGAAATTGGGTGAAGGTCGTATTTGAGGGTTCCATCTGATACTACTCACATGACCTTTGAATAGGTTTATACAAATATCCAAAAACAAATAATAAAATATCTGAACTATGATTATCAGGGATAAGTGGTTCTTGTTCATTGTTTTTATAGAAAGAAAACAATAACAGAAACACAAGACAAC
Organism: Limulus polyphemus; assembly: GCF_000517525.1. Classification (NCBI taxonomy): domain Eukaryota; kingdom Metazoa; phylum Arthropoda; class Merostomata; order Xiphosura; family Limulidae; genus Limulus; species Limulus polyphemus. Next base: position 338,508 of record NW_013665980.1, on the reverse strand, counting down.
CTAATTGAAATTTTTTTCCATTTTCACATATATCAGACATTCCATTTTCTTGTCCCAAAGCCTTAACTTACTTATAGATTAATATTTCATCATTGTTTGTTTATTTCCTATATTGTAGAATTTTCTCCATAATATATGTCTATCTACTAAATCATATGATTTATAAAGATTATCAAAACATACAAATATACATCTTTTCTTTTCAACTGTCTACTAATAATAAATTGTAATTTAATTAGAATATTACTTACTCATGCATATTTAAATTTCAAGATTTTAAAATCTTCACAAATAGCTTTTGAGAAAAGAAACAGCGAAATTCCCCTGTAACCTTGCGGATCGTTTCTAATGACTATCTTAATTGAAGTATATTAATATACCAAGTTAAAGCAAAACACCTGTTAGATATAATCAAATAATCAGTAACAAAAGCATTTTCTATATTTATGAAGCTATGGTGGAATTTCATCAGTTCTAGGTTACATACGATTTGTATTTGTGTTTGAAACACCACTGCTTGTTTACACATGTCGGTGGTTACGTAAAAGAACAATTTTAACTGCAATCTGCCTATACTCTATAGTGCTGTAAATCATCTTTCAATACCCCTCACACACACACACCCAAGTAAACAACGTAGATAGGTAGATATAGTAATCGGGTTCAATTATTTGTATTAATTAAATAATCGTTTATTATATCAATAAGATTTACGTTGTACTTACTATTTTTTTAACTAATGTGGGATGTTTCAATTCATGAAACATGTATATAAAATTTAAAAATCATATCATGGGTTGATTTACTTACACACAATTTCAACCATAAATTGGTGAATTGTTCCAACCCAGATTCCTACTTTTTTAAACATGAGAATGTGAGAGATCTATTTGGAGCTAGTAAACAAAAGTGTCTCGAAATGTTATTCAATCAAATTGTTTTTTGTTACTAAACTTGTTGATGTTTAATTATTTTTTGAAAATTATAATCATTGTTTTCTTTGTAGAGTCTCTTAATCAGATTAGCAGGTCGTACATGTTTGTTTTAATAATACAATATCGAACAACATAAAATATTTTGGTTTAAATGTAGAGTACCCTTTCAAAATAATTTATCCTCTCATTATCGTGACGAAATACCCCTGTCAACAGTGATTATATACATATATTTACATATGCCTATATGGGATAGTTTGTGTGTTTTAGAAGGTCTTACTAGCGACTTCTAACGAGTTAGTCTTTTATATTAGTTGGTTAAGCACTCGCCTATCTTGCGAGTACTGGTTACAATCCTGCTCACGAAAAAGGAATAAATGCATTACTACTATCGACATATATAACTCTCGTAAGTAAAAATCATTACTTACGAAATATGTTTGGATATATAATATTTCATCAAATGTGAAGTAAACATTAATGTGTGAAATTGGTTGTAAGGTTATATCAATCACGAGAGAGTAAATGATTAAATTTTGTCTTTATGAAGACGTAATTCAGCTTTCAATAACTGTATACAAAATCGAATAGCGTAGTTTCTTCCCGTCATGACTATTCCAACAAAATGAGAGAGGATATATCCTCAGGGTATCAGAAAACCAACAACGTAGTTGAAGTTCTGCAGTAAGTACATAATATTGTAATCTACGTAGTTCTGCAAGAACCTTTTCAACGGGAAAGCTTCAAGTGATACCAAAGGGGAACGACCTATAGCAATAGGTAACCAAGGCAACTACAAGTTATTCACAGGTAAGAAATGTGCACGTGTCTAAACTAAAAGGTAAAGAAACACATATCACAGTTTACATACTACACAGTTTCTAATTTCTCAGAAAGAGCAGAAAGCTTTTATCCAATGGGTACAATTAAAGTAACTCAGATAGGAAGGGACTCGTTTTTAAAGTCTACGAAGTGCAAATTACTCTTTTACAATATTTATCATACCAGTTGATTTATAATAAATGTGCATCTCAGAGAGATATCATACCACGTGAAATAATTTTGTTTTAATGATTTAATTTATCCAATTCAGATTATTCAAGTGTTATTAATGGTAATTCAGTAACACCGTTTGTTGATGAACCACTGTCATAAAGACTGTTTGTGAAATTACACGTTTATTTTCTTGGTATTTTACCATTTCTAATTTAACTGTTTAAATTTGCGTTACCAAATATATATAGGCTAATAAAAAACGATCATTGCACTACCCATGTAATAGGAAAGACAGGAGACAAAGACTCCAGTGGGTTAGCAGTATATATATTTTTAGTATAACAACTGAGGTTTGTGCATAATCTATTTTTATACGTCTAAAAGACAACAGTATTTTTTTCCTGTGTGAAAACCAAAATAGTGGTAGCAAAAGGCTTAACCAAGTAGTTTGAAGTGTTGCGTGGTCGTTGAAACATATGCACCAAACTACGCTGATTTTACTTCTGATTTAAATAATATTTGCGATAATCTATGACTTCGTTAAATATGACACTCGCTACACTACTTGTGGAGCAATTCTAGTTTTCGTTTTAAATACATTGTCGCAAAAGTTTCAGTAAATACAAACAATATATCTGTATCGTGAATTTTTTGTTGATCAAGTACTAAGATCCTCTTGATGATACCATCAGACTAACCACTTGAGCAAATTTTGTGGATATAGGGATACTTAGTTCAGTCAACCATAATTTTTCGTCTGTTACTGTCTGTTCATCATACAGTCTTAGCCAAAATGTTTGCATACTCCTCTATATTGATGTTATCGTTTACATACATGGAGTAATTATTGAGTAAATGCTCGAATAGTAAGAGAGAAGGTAGCGTATGATCAGACAACATGTACGAATTGTTATTCTGGTCTGTATACGTTGTTTTCAACATTTGTTCGTGAAAACATACATACACACCTGTTTTGTATAAAAGGGTGTGAGTTTGGTATAATCTTTTTCGAAACAGATCAACACTTTTTTCAGCTAATTTATCTGTACTTGGTGTAGAGTCATGCCTAGTACGTCAAATTGTTCGACTGTCCAGAAATGGTATGAAGCAAACGGACATCGCCAGAACAGTAGGGTACCTCCAGTGTACTGCATCCAGAATCCCGAAACTTCATCAGACTACAGGAAACGTTGTTCCAGGAGAGTCCACTGGTAGACACCGAAAACATATTGCCCAGGATGACCGTGTTTTCATCAGGTTAACGCATCAAGGTTGAAAAACGTTTTGGAACACCTTGAGACAGGAGTGGCATGAACACGTTCATTCCAGAGTATCCAGAAGAACAGTGAATAGGAGACTGACCAAAGAAGATTATTTTTCAGGAAGAGCTATCTACAAACCGATATTAACCAAATATCACCGCCATCACCATGTTACTTTGGTAGGACAGCAAGCCAACTTACAGCTAGGTGGAAAAACTACTTTTCATATCTTTCAGTGAAACGTGAATGGAGCCTCCTACAGGCATCACGTGGAGACGATGTTTCTGCCATCCTCTAAGGCAAGGTTTAGCAATAATGTGTGTTCCAGCACAACAATGCCACTGCCCACAGTGTGCATATTGTACAGGATTATGACGACCAGGAGGATGTTACAAGGTTGTTATATCTCCAGATTCTAATCTCATTTGTTGGGCACAACTGGAAAATTGCTAACCACGAACCTAAACCAGCTACCGTAGCTAAGTTACAGCGCCCTCTAGTGACAAGTTGGCATGATATCACAGTGGATTACATCAATAACTTCATCGACAAGTACCGAATGTTTAATATGAACTGATATAAGGTGAAAGCCGCTATTTATAACAATTTGATGTAATATTTTGTCATAACATATGTTTTGATAAGGTTTTATTGTGATAAGTGAAATGCTGAAATTACACATCTTTCAACAGGTGTCTAATAAAATTGTTTGCTGTTCAAATAAATCGTTCATGATGTCCATAGAACTTTTTCATTATACAAATTACATGTCTAGATGTTTAATATAACATATATTTCTCAGTTTGACAGTGCTAAGTGTATTTGTATTCCATCTTAATAATAATGATCTTATTTGTTACAAAATATGCAAATATTTTGCCCAAGACTGTATTTCACCACTGGTTAGCCTATATTGCCATTAACAACACCAAAATATGTATTCAATATAATGATATATTTTATTATTACTAAGTGAATATTTACTATGCTCTCAGCCAACGTATAATCCTATTCTTAGCATTATTGCGTTTAAATTAAATAACATGCAGAAGTGTTAAAATGGAACGCACACTCGGAAGTTGTTTCTTTCATTATTCGAATTCCATTACAGATATCAAAACAAAGTTTATAGTTTTTAAGCCCAATTTCTACCTTCTGGTTCGTTACGAAAACGTTTCCCCGCTTGTGATATGCTTTGAAATGAATAATGGTCGCTTTGCTTGCTGCCATAAACGGAAAATACATCCGGGAAGCTAACAAGCTTAGCCATATGAATCCAGTCAAGTGACTCAACAAGGAACTAATAAACCGCTGAATTTGCATAAGACCAGTCTTCTTTTGAGTTTTTTCAACTGATAAACAAGATTATAAAAATACAGAACCATCTATTCTACACTTTTCATTGTCAAAATCCTCCTTCTTGACTCCTGCGTGGTTAGGAAGATGAAAAAAAGTCTTCCCGTGACTTGTAGCATTACTCTTTTCAAATTTGTTTTCCTTTGGTTTCTCAGCTGCGCTACTATTAGTTTGTTTTTGAGACTTTCAAATGCTAGGTTGACATTTTTTTTAAAATCATAATAATATATTTTTACAAGTTCAACATGATGTATGACTTTGGACACCTAAAACTTGTTTTCTATTTCTCTGGATGCGAAAAAATAAAAAATAAATCGACCTTAACCAACTTCCATATAAAAAAATCCGCCAAAGTGAATGTTTTCGGTATTTGAATATATATCATACAAGACAGAAATACGATTCTAATAATATCAAAGACAGTTTGGTACTAGTTTGGATGATGACCATACTAATTAACAGAACCTCGTGTTAATTGTTTGGTGTTAACTTCTACTTAGTTTCACTAGTTTTTTGTTAATTGTCAAAATGTATTATAGGATTTCATTGTGCAGAGAGCACGGGTAAGTACGTGATTAAAGTTTTTTTTCATGGTTATACTTTAAATAAACCTATATTTATTTTTAATGTACAAGTACAATAGTTTCACTTAGGCGGCAGTTACTTTATCTTAGGCTTTTCAGAACAAAGATTAACATATTATAGTTAAAGTCAATACAATGATCTCCCCCTCCAGTGCCACAGCGGTATGTCTGCGGACATACAACGCTAGAATTCGGGGTTCGATACCCGTGGTGGGCAGAGCACAGATAGTCTATTGTGGAGCTTTGTGCTTAATTACAAAAAAAACAATACAATGAATAAATAACTATCGTAGAACTAAAGAAAATCATGTTAAAATTGTGAATTTTGAGCAAGACAAATCTTTAAACACGAATACATTTTTGTTATTTAATAATAGGAAAATTCAGTATCTAATATCTGTGCGACCAGATAACGTTGCGACTAAGTGATGTTCAAACTATGGCCCTCTCAATTAGCTAGATGCTGCTGTTTGCTAGTCCTCAGATGATTTTGTTTGCCAAATAAAAGAAACCCCAGTACAAAAGGTCAAGTTAGTTTTATAGAAACAACTTGAACTCGCTGTCTCAGTCTTTTAATTAACCAGCAATTTTGACAGATATATTGCTTTCTCTAGAGCCTTAAGTACACAGTTGAAGGCCATCAGAAGTGATTCGGAGATAACATGGTACGTTTATATATGCAAAGAAACAGGGCAACTTGTGTGAAATGATATTTTGCTAATGTTTCAAGACGAGTATGATTCTAATCATTTTTCGCCGGCTTGTAAAAGTTGTACACACCATAACAATTATTGTTGTATCAATAAGTGTTCCTACCACTACTGTGTTTGTTCTATCCCAGCCAACCCGGTGAGGTTTGGATTGAGCGAAATACGTCGTCGGCAATGGATATGACAAAAAAAAAATAATGTTTGGAACACTATTACTATACACTCCTCTAATTATTGAAAATCCCTAAGGGGTTACATAAAAAATGTAATAGGCCTAATAATAATGTCTTATGAGAAATATACCTGTAATTTCTAATCTCTGTCAACGACATTGCATTTGAAGTATAAAAACACAATATTTGATCCTTGGATTTGTTTTAAAAATTTAGTTAGTGAGGAACAATGATGATGTTTTCATAAATCAAAATTTTACATAATTTCAGCCTAAGTTAGTACTTGTTAGCAAACATTTATTTTGAAGATAATAGCCTTTTGACAGTATAGTTATATTGGTGTAATATTTTGATGTAAATTACTCGTGTTTTCTAATCTTTGGAAGTATAATTGTCATTAAATTGTTTCAGACAAAAAACGCACCAGAAGAAAAAATATATTTGTTCCTATATAAATTGGTATAGATCGTTGTTATTTTATTAAGCTATTTTATAAGATAAACAGTAACTTAGACCCTCAATGGGAACCCGATAATAAGATTTAATATCTCTAAATAGACTCTTTATTTGTTATTTTCTATTATGGAAATTTGAAAACTAAAATGTGTATAATTGACTACAGACCTCGTAAATGGTAGCATTTGTATACAGATCTTAAAGATGGACACAAAAATTTATTCATATACTTAACTGTCTTATTCGAGTGATATATTGAACTTTTATCCAGTTATCTAAACGTTAAGCTTTAGTCATTAACTATAGTTAAAATGTATTTTTTTTGTATTTTGTATTTGTTTGTAATTAAGCACAAAGCAACACAATGGGCTATCTGTGCTCTGCCCACCACGGGTATCGAAACCCGGTTTCTGGCGTTGTAAGTCCGCAGACATACCGTTGTGCCACTGGGGGGGGGGCTAGTTAAAATGAATGACATAGCAGAAGCCACACTCACCATTATTTTAAAATTCCTTATGTAAACTCACATTCATTCTTATTATAGTGATCCAAATAAAGTAACTGGACAAACTGGGTATATCAACATTGATTTTAACCACAACAGGTGGTATCAGTCGAAAGTAGAAATTCTACTAATGTAGGATTTAAGTACGATTTTGGAGCTTCACTATGTCGATAGAGTCCTTTGTCGACTCGTTCTTTCATGCTCTATCTGACGACTGTGCATCTTGATAACAGCCATGCAACGTTGCTTCCATTGCAAAAGGATTCGTTGTAAGACATGTTTAAAGCACACTCCCTCCCCTTTGCTAGCTTTTTATAAGCCATCGAGTGTACGAAGATGTTGGCTTCCCAGAAATCCATTTGAGCTGAGTTCGCCAACTTGACTGGTATGTCTCCACAAGGAATAACATCAGTATCTGTTTCATTCTCCAGCTACTTGAGATATGCGACGTTTAAACAAATATATTGTGAAAGTAAATTTTGCCTACGTGTACTGTGTCACCTTTCCAAACTGCGATACTTGTTGACTATGTTGTGTACTGTTGCCTGGGGCACGCGAACGGCTTTTGTCACTAACTTTTGTGTCTTTGGATTCTAACCTTTTACAAGACGTTGCACTTTAGTTACCATACTTGGGATAAGACTTATTGCAGGGAAGCCCACTTGTGACTCAGCGGTAAGTTTTATGGTTTATAACACTAGAAAGTCAGGCTTAGATACCCACAGTGGGCAGAGTACAGCCAGCCCATTGTATAACTTATTGTTTAACAACAAAGATATTTCAAGTCTCTTTTTGAATTGTTTTGGTGTCCTGAGTTTTTCCATATTCCTTTGTTTTCTTATGCCATTAAGTACAAGGGATATCCACATTCTGGAAATGCCAAATTCCCAATTTAAACACATGTTAATAAAGATAGTATATGAATATTTTGCGTCGGAAATAGCTGTTCCATACCGTTATCAAAAGTGATACATTTTCGGTGTCATTAATCTGCCTTCTTAACGTCAAAATAGTTCTGACACCTTCATTCTATCGCGACTTATGTCGGATGTGGTTGTCAGGTTCTCTCATATGACTTGCTGATTTCCATATTTAAAATTGGTTTAGTATAACGTACTCAACTTTTTGTACTTGCATTTTCTGGCATGAGACCAAGAATGAAAATATAACTACAAGAGCCACTGATGGCCTCATACTGAGACATGCGAACGTGAACATGTGTTGGATATACGTGGTTAGATTTTAACGCATGAAATATATGCTAATTAAAATATACAATTAGACCACCACATGGATGGTTTCTTAAAACTGTATAAATCTTGGATATTCACATTCAAAATTCTATACCTCTTGTGAAAAGAGCGTAAAAATCTTAAGAAACAAACTTATTTTACCTAATTCATACAACAATTATCATTAGCGCCTAAAATGTATATTTTTAAAAAACAGATAATTGCTCATCAATTATAGACTGAACTGTATACAGTGTTATACTGCTAAGAAGCCTCATAATTTAAGACACACACTGATATCAGTCATCAGTAATGAATCAAGTTTCGTAGTCCCAGTAATTATAACTTGGTGTGGCCTGCATATTCAAACGTTGGTGTTTTCGTTTTTATATTTTTAGCCCAAAGTTACAGAATACTTTAGCTGCTATCTGTCCAACGAAAGGTATCGGACTCTGTATTTTAGAATTGTAAGTCCGAAAACTTTTTGCTGACTCACCGGGGGACTGCTGGTAAGCAGTTTTACTTGTACGTGAAAATCTTTCGGTTTTACACTACTAGGGGCTACTGATCAAATATTATTTTTATAGATTGAAATTAAGTAAATCTACGAATAAAAATGCCCCTACAATTATACGCTTTAAAACGATAAACACTTGATTTAAACCACAAAAGATCTATTCACAGTAACTGGAAAAATACTGTTGACTGGTGAACATAGCAAGAAAAAAGTGCACGTGTAAAGGTTAACAAGAAATCTCTTTCACTAGTTAATCCTTAAGTTAGCGAAATGAACAATTTGAAATAAGGAGATATAATAAGAAAGTTCATCATTGAAACTCTTACATATACTAAACGTTTACCTTGTGATACCAACATCGAAGTTTGAGATATGATACTTGAAAACGAGCATTTTCTTTGAAAGAGAATACTTTGATATCTGCCAACTTGAATAATGCTTCACAATATTTTTATAATTTCTGTTTATTCGGAAGTAACTATTTAATCTGAATCTTTTTATACTTTAAGCTTTTTGAAAGGACACTGCTATTATTACTTTATGATATATAATATAAAAGCACCTTTGCCTACTGATAGCTTAGAATAGATAGTTTGATTTCAAGAACTTTCGATCACATATAGCATATTTCACGAAGTAGTGTTTTTTTTTACAATTTGTCATATCGTAGCGCCATCTACTAAACTAAATCTAAATCAGTTCAATTTAGAAAATCAAAATAGATTATTATATGGAAAACATAAAAATCAAAAGACTGCTTTTGTTCACTTTAAGAATACAGCATAAAGAATTTTTTATCAGAGCGAAAGCAATAAAATAAAACTTGTTTGCTTCTGTCAGTTAAACTAAAGAAAGAATTACACAAACTTCCCCTGTATTTGTAGCTAAAATAAAATAAAAAAACTATCTTGATTCTAGCATTTGATCAAATATTCTGTATTAATAAAAACACGCATTGCTAACAATTGCTACCCTTAGTATAGACTGTGATATATGAGAAAGTTTCCGCCTGTTTATATATAGAATCATAGTAAAACTGTTTTTGTTGTTGATTTTTTTTTCTTTCAAAATTGCCTTTCAAATAGATTTTTGTGGATCTTGAGGCAATTTTACTGCTGAATTCAAACGCATTTATTATAATTCAGTTATTTATTCAAAAATACTTCGCTTAAGTAAATCCAGACGCAAGGCATTTCTTACCTAAGCTATTCAGTGGTTTCTGATTGACTGGCGCTTTCACGCACGTGATGATTTACCGCCAGCAGAAATCCTAACGTGGGAGAACCTCGGTTGCGCTCAGATACCAAACATACCGCTCTCTCGTGTCGAAATCCTTTGTATATGACCATAATGCCTCTGGTAGAAAACGAATAGTAGACCCGATTAGCTTACTCCGGGTCTCTATCTACTCTATAGTCTATCTGCCAAAGAGAAAAACATCCATCTCAATTGTCAGCGTTTGTCAATAGCAATGCAAAAACAGCGATATTGGCTTTACGGATGTTTTAGTCTACATATGAAGATATTCCATAAAGACATTTACTTTTCTTTTTTTACAAAGAGAGCTAAGCTTTTACGGGAAAAGGCAAAAACTAATGCATATCGTCTTTCTCACAGTAAACGTGTCTACCCTACTCCTCTTTGAAACATATCACACTTGAGTGTTTGCTGTTATTTAGTTTCTGTTTACTTATCTTAAACACAGTTCGTTCAGCACCTAGTGAGAGTCATTCAAATAAATCATATCGAATGATAACATAACATTACAGAAAACATTTGTGTTGAATAAAAATGTATAGAATATAAAACAAGTAATTTAAAGTTCCATTTGAACTATCTAACCAAATAAAGCACTAAAATGACAGTAAAAATTGAATATCCATAAAAGAAAAAGAAAAAACGAAAGATTAGAACTGACAGTAAAGGGTGCAACTAAACTGTCTCAAAAAATGAAGGGGCAAGACTCTATAGATAAATATTGTTTTAATACAATCACTATACAAAATACATAGAGGACACCAGCAGTAATTAATTGAATTAACTACAACAATGATAGTATTTTTACTGAATTTTATTTAAAAATCATATGTAATTAGTAACCCCTAACCACGAAAATCATATGTAATTAGTAACCCCTAACCACGAAAATCATATGTAATTAGTAACACCTAACCACGAAAATCATATGTAATTAGTAACACCTAACCACGAAAATCATATGTAATTAGTAACACCTAACCACGAAAATCATATGTAATTAGTAACACCTAACCACGAAAATCATATGTAATTAGTAACACCTAACCACGAAAATCATATGTAATTAGTAACACCTAACACGAAAATCATATGTAATTAGTAACACCTAACCACGAAAATCAT